>NW_027209810.1:0-230678 GCF_027789765.1 Dendropsophus ebraccatus | reverse complement strand
TTTCTAGCACATAGCCAAAAAATCGCCCCATTGACTTACATTGGAGTGCAGAAAAGGTCATTTTTTCTCGGTCCCTTTAAGAGGTAGGAGTTAAACAAGCTTAGGTCTGCGGTGCCCAGGGGGGACCCCATCCAGCCCGCACTGAGTTTCATTCCTACCACCTTAGGAAAAAAAGTCATTATTTTGAGGCTTAGAAGTCATTTCTGCAATTCCCATAGAAAATCAACGGCGTCTCTAATTCAATTGTGTGGAGCGCATATCAGGTGGGTTTTCTCTGCCGGCTTAAGAGATACACGTGAAACTAAAGCCGATCCTGGGTGCCTAGGGTGCCTGTCATCCAATCCGCACTCAATTTCATTTCTAGCACATAGCCAAAAAATCGCCCCATTGACTTACATTGGAGTGCAGAAAAGGTCATTTTTTCTCGGTCCCTTTAAGAGGTAGGAGTTAAACAAGCTTAGGTCTGCGGTGCCCAGGGGGGACCCCATCCAGCCCGCACTGAGTTTCATTCCTACCACCTTAGGAAAAAAAGTCATTATTTTGAGGCTTAGAAGTCATTTCTGCAATTCCCATAGAAAATCAACGGCGTCTCTAATTCAATTGTGTGGAGCGCATATCAGGTGGGTTTTCTCTGCCGGCTTAAGAGATACACGTGAAACTAAAGCCGATCCTGGGTGCCTAGGGTGCCTGTCATCCAATCCGCACTCAATTTCATTTCTAGCACATAGCCAAAAAATCGCCCCATTGACTTACATTGGAGTGCAGAAAAGGTCATTTTTTCTCGGTCCCTTTAAGAGGTAGGAGTTAAACAAGCTTAGGTCTGCGGTGCCCAGGGGGGACCCCATCCAGCCCGCACTGAGTTTCATTCCTACCACCTTAGGAAAAAAAGTCATTATTTTGAGGCTTAGAAGTCATTTCTGCAATTCCCATAGAAAATCAACGGCGTCTCTAATTCAATTGTGTGGAGCGCATATCAGGTGGGTTTTCTCTGCCGGCTTAAGAGATACACGTGAAACTAAAGCCGATCCTGGGTGCCTAGGGTGCCTGTCATCCAATCCGCACTCAATTTCATTTCTAGCACATAGCCAAAAAATCGCCCCATTGACTTACATTGGAGTGCAGAAAAGGTCATTTTTTCTCGGTCCCTTTAAGAGGTAGGAGTTAAACAAGCTTAGGTCTGCGGTGCCCAGGGGGGACCCCATCCAGCCCGCACTGAGTTTCATTCCTACCACCTTAGGAAAAAAAGTCATTATTTTGAGGCTTAGAAGTCATTTCTGCAATTCCCATAGAAAATCAACGGCGTCTCTAATTCAATTGTGTGGAGCGCATATCAGGTGGGTTTTCTCTGCCGGCTTAAGAGATACACGTGAAACTAAAGCCGATCCTGGGTGCCTAGGGTGCCTGTCATCCAATCCGCACTCAATTTCATTTCTAGCACATAGCCAAAAAATCGCCCCATTGACTTACATTGGAGTGCAGAAAAGGTCATTTTTTCTCGGTCCCTTTAAGAGGTAGGAGTTAAACAAGCTTAGGTCTGCGGTGCCCAGGGGGGACCCCATCCAGCCCGCACTGAGTTTCATTCCTACCACCTTAGGAAAAAAAGTCATTATTTTGAGGCTTAGAAGTCATTTCTGCAATTCCCATAGAAAATCAACGGCGTCTCTAATTCAATTGTGTGGAGCGCATATCAGGTGGGTTTTCTCTGCCGGCTTAAGAGATACACGTGAAACTAAAGCCGATCCTGGGTGCCTAGGGTGCCTGTCATCCAATCCGCACTCAATTTCATTTCTAGCACATAGCCAAAAAATCGCCCCATTGACTTACATTGGAGTGCAGAAAAGGTCATTTTTTCTCGGTCCCTTTAAGAGGTAGGAGTTAAACAAGCTTAGGTCTGCGGTGCCCAGGGGGGACCCCATCCAGCCCGCACTGAGTTTCATTCCTACCACCTTAGGAAAAAAAGTCATTATTTTGAGGCTTAGAAGTCATTTCTGCAATTCCCATAGAAAATCAACGGCGTCTCTAATTCAATTGTGTGGAGCGCATATCAGGTGGGTTTTCTCTGCCGGCTTAAGAGATACACGTGAAACTAAAGCCGATCCTGGGTGCCTAGGGTGCCTGTCATCCAATCCGCACTCAATTTCATTTCTAGCACATAGCCAAAAAATCGCCCCATTGACTTACATTGGAGTGCAGAAAAGGTCATTTTTTCTCGGTCCCTTTAAGAGGTAGGAGTTAAACAAGCTTAGGTCTGCGGTGCCCAGGGGGGACCCCATCCAGCCCGCACTGAGTTTCATTCCTACCACCTTAGGAAAAAAAGTCATTATTTTGAGGCTTAGAAGTCATTTCTGCAATTCCCATAGAAAATCAACGGCGTCTCTAATTCAATTGTGTGGAGCGCATATCAGGTGGGTTTTCTCTGCCGGCTTAAGAGATACACGTGAAACTAAAGCCGATCCTGGGTGCCTAGGGTGCCTGTCATCCAATCCGCACTCAATTTCATTTCTAGCACATAGCCAAAAAATCGCCCCATTGACTTACATTGGAGTGCAGAAAAGGTCATTTTTTCTCGGTCCCTTTAAGAGGTAGGAGTTAAACAAGCTTAGGTCTGCGGTGCCCAGGGGGGACCCCATCCAGCCCGCACTGAGTTTCATTCCTACCACCTTAGGAAAAAAAGTCATTATTTTGAGGCTTAGAAGTCATTTCTGCAATTCCCATAGAAAATCAACGGCGTCTCTAATTCAATTGTGTGGAGCGCATATCAGGTGGGTTTTCTCTGCCGGCTTAAGAGATACACGTGAAACTAAAGCCGATCCTGGGTGCCTAGGGTGCCTGTCATCCAATCCGCACTCAATTTCATTTCTAGCACATAGCCAAAAAATCGCCCCATTGACTTACATTGGAGTGCAGAAAAGGTCATTTTTTCTCGGTCCCTTTAAGAGGTAGGAGTTAAACAAGCTTAGGTCTGCGGTGCCCAGGGGGGACCCCATCCAGCCCGCACTGAGTTTCATTCCTACCACCTTAGGAAAAAAAGTCATTATTTTGAGGCTTAGAAGTCATTTCTGCAATTCCCATAGAAAATCAACGGCGTCTCTAATTCAATTGTGTGGAGCGCATATCAGGTGGGTTTTCTCTGCCGGCTTAAGAGATACACGTGAAACTAAAGCCGATCCTGGGTGCCTAGGGTGCCTGTCATCCAATCCGCACTCAATTTCATTTCTAGCACATAGCCAAAAAATCGCCCCATTGACTTACATTGGAGTGCAGAAAAGGTCATTTTTTCTCGGTCCCTTTAAGAGGTAGGAGTTAAACAAGCTTAGGTCTGCGGTGCCCAGGGGGGACCCCATCCAGCCCGCACTGAGTTTCATTCCTACCACCTTAGGAAAAAAAGTCATTATTTTGAGGCTTAGAAGTCATTTCTGCAATTCCCATAGAAAATCAACGGCGTCTCTAATTCAATTGTGTGGAGCGCATATCAGGTGGGTTTTCTCTGCCGGCTTAAGAGATACACGTGAAACTAAAGCCGATCCTGGGTGCCTAGGGTGCCTGTCATCCAATCCGCACTCAATTTCATTTCTAGCACATAGCCAAAAAATCGCCCCATTGACTTACATTGGAGTGCAGAAAAGGTCATTTTTTCTCGGTCCCTTTAAGAGGTAGGAGTTAAACAAGCTTAGGTCTGCGGTGCCCAGGGGGGACCCCATCCAGCCCGCACTGAGTTTCATTCCTACCACCTTAGGAAAAAAAGTCATTATTTTGAGGCTTAGAAGTCATTTCTGCAATTCCCATAGAAAATCAACGGCGTCTCTAATTCAATTGTGTGGAGCGCATATCAGGTGGGTTTTCTCTGCCGGCTTAAGAGATACACGTGAAACTAAAGCCGATCCTGGGTGCCTAGGGTGCCTGTCATCCAATCCGCACTCAATTTCATTTCTAGCACATAGCCAAAAAATCGCCCCATTGACTTACATTGGAGTGCAGAAAAGGTCATTTTTTCTCGGTCCCTTTAAGAGGTAGGAGTTAAACAAGCTTAGGTCTGCGGTGCCCAGGGGGGACCCCATCCAGCCCGCACTGAGTTTCATTCCTACCACCTTAGGAAAAAAAGTCATTATTTTGAGGCTTAGAAGTCATTTCTGCAATTCCCATAGAAAATCAACGGCGTCTCTAATTCAATTGTGTGGAGCGCATATCAGGTGGGTTTTCTCTGCCGGCTTAAGAGATACACGTGAAACTAAAGCCGATCCTGGGTGCCTAGGGTGCCTGTCATCCAATCCGCACTCAATTTCATTTCTAGCACATAGCCAAAAAATCGCCCCATTGACTTACATTGGAGTGCAGAAAAGGTCATTTTTTCTCGGTCCCTTTAAGAGGTAGGAGTTAAACAAGCTTAGGTCTGCGGTGCCCAGGGGGGACCCCATCCAGCCCGCACTGAGTTTCATTCCTACCACCTTAGGAAAAAAAGTCATTATTTTGAGGCTTAGAAGTCATTTCTGCAATTCCCATAGAAAATCAACGGCGTCTCTAATTCAATTGTGTGGAGCGCATATCAGGTGGGTTTTCTCTGCCGGCTTAAGAGATACACGTGAAACTAAAGCCGATCCTGGGTGCCTAGGGTGCCTGTCATCCAATCCGCACTCAATTTCATTTCTAGCACATAGCCAAAAAATCGCCCCATTGACTTACATTGGAGTGCAGAAAAGGTCATTTTTTCTCGGTCCCTTTAAGAGGTAGGAGTTAAACAAGCTTAGGTCTGCGGTGCCCAGGGGGGACCCCATCCAGCCCGCACTGAGTTTCAT
This sequence comes from Dendropsophus ebraccatus, assembly GCF_027789765.1. Classification (NCBI taxonomy): domain Eukaryota; kingdom Metazoa; phylum Chordata; class Amphibia; order Anura; family Hylidae; genus Dendropsophus; species Dendropsophus ebraccatus. The sequence continues at coordinate 225,885 of NW_027209810.1, read as the reverse complement.
TCCTACCACCTTAGGAAAAAAAGTCATTATTTTGAGGCTTAGAAGTCATTTCTGCAATTCCCATAGAAAATCAACGGCGTCTCTAATTCAATTGTGTGGAGCGCATATCAGGTGGGTTTTCTCTGCCGGCTTAAGAGATACACGTGAAACTAAAGCCGATCCTGGGTGCCTAGGGTGCCTGTCATCCAATCCGCACTCAATTTCATTTCTAGCACATAGCCAAAAAATCGCCCCATTGACTTACATTGGAGTGCAGAAAAGGTCATTTTTTCTCGGTCCCTTTAAGAGGTAGGAGTTAAACAAGCTTAGGTCTGCGGTGCCCAGGGGGGACCCCATCCAGCCCGCACTGAGTTTCATTCCTACCACCTTAGGAAAAAAAGTCATTATTTTGAGGCTTAGAAGTCATTTCTGCAATTCCCATAGAAAATCAACGGCGTCTCTAATTCAATTGTGTGGAGCGCATATCAGGTGGGTTTTCTCTGCCGGCTTAAGAGATACACGTGAAACTAAAGCCGATCCTGGGTGCCTAGGGTGCCTGTCATCCAATCCGCACTCAATTTCATTTCTAGCACATAGCCAAAAAATCGCCCCATTGACTTACATTGGAGTGCAGAAAAGGTCATTTTTTCTCGGTCCCTTTAAGAGGTAGGAGTTAAACAAGCTTAGGTCTGCGGTGCCCAGGGGGGACCCCATCCAGCCCGCACTGAGTTTCATTCCTACCACCTTAGGAAAAAAAGTCATTATTTTGAGGCTTAGAAGTCATTTCTGCAATTCCCATAGAAAATCAACGGCGTCTCTAATTCAATTGTGTGGAGCGCATATCAGGTGGGTTTTCTCTGCCGGCTTAAGAGATACACGTGAAACTAAAGCCGATCCTGGGTGCCTAGGGTGCCTGTCATCCAATCCGCACTCAATTTCATTTCTAGCACATAGCCAAAAAATCGCCCCATTGACTTACATTGGAGTGCAGAAAAGGTCATTTTTTCTCGGTCCCTTTAAGAGGTAGGAGTTAAACAAGCTTAGGTCTGCGGTGCCCAGGGGGGACCCCATCCAGCCCGCACTGAGTTTCATTCCTACCACCTTAGGAAAAAAAGTCATTATTTTGAGGCTTAGAAGTCATTTCTGCAATTCCCATAGAAAATCAACGGCGTCTCTAATTCAATTGTGTGGAGCGCATATCAGGTGGGTTTTCTCTGCCGGCTTAAGAGATACACGTGAAACTAAAGCCGATCCTGGGTGCCTAGGGTGCCTGTCATCCAATCCGCACTCAATTTCATTTCTAGCACATAGCCAAAAAATCGCCCCATTGACTTACATTGGAGTGCAGAAAAGGTCATTTTTTCTCGGTCCCTTTAAGAGGTAGGAGTTAAACAAGCTTAGGTCTGCGGTGCCCAGGGGGGACCCCATCCAGCCCGCACTGAGTTTCATTCCTACCACCTTAGGAAAAAAAGTCATTATTTTGAGGCTTAGAAGTCATTTCTGCAATTCCCATAGAAAATCAACGGCGTCTCTAATTCAATTGTGTGGAGCGCATATCAGGTGGGTTTTCTCTGCCGGCTTAAGAGATACACGTGAAACTAAAGCCGATCCTGGGTGCCTAGGGTGCCTGTCATCCAATCCGCACTCAATTTCATTTCTAGCACATAGCCAAAAAATCGCCCCATTGACTTACATTGGAGTGCAGAAAAGGTCATTTTTTCTCGGTCCCTTTAAGAGGTAGGAGTTAAACAAGCTTAGGTCTGCGGTGCCCAGGGGGGACCCCATCCAGCCCGCACTGAGTTTCATTCCTACCACCTTAGGAAAAAAAGTCATTATTTTGAGGCTTAGAAGTCATTTCTGCAATTCCCATAGAAAATCAACGGCGTCTCTAATTCAATTGTGTGGAGCGCATATCAGGTGGGTTTTCTCTGCCGGCTTAAGAGATACACGTGAAACTAAAGCCGATCCTGGGTGCCTAGGGTGCCTGTCATCCAATCCGCACTCAATTTCATTTCTAGCACATAGCCAAAAAATCGCCCCATTGACTTACATTGGAGTGCAGAAAAGGTCATTTTTTCTCGGTCCCTTTAAGAGGTAGGAGTTAAACAAGCTTAGGTCTGCGGTGCCCAGGGGGGACCCCATCCAGCCCGCACTGAGTTTCATTCCTACCACCTTAGGAAAAAAAGTCATTATTTTGAGGCTTAGAAGTCATTTCTGCAATTCCCATAGAAAATCAACGGCGTCTCTAATTCAATTGTGTGGAGCGCATATCAGGTGGGTTTTCTCTGCCGGCTTAAGAGATACACGTGAAACTAAAGCCGATCCTGGGTGCCTAGGGTGCCTGTCATCCAATCCGCACTCAATTTCATTTCTAGCACATAGCCAAAAAATCGCCCCATTGACTTACATTGGAGTGCAGAAAAGGTCATTTTTTCTCGGTCCCTTTAAGAGGTAGGAGTTAAACAAGCTTAGGTCTGCGGTGCCCAGGGGGGACCCCATCCAGCCCGCACTGAGTTTCATTCCTACCACCTTAGGAAAAAAAGTCATTATTTTGAGGCTTAGAAGTCATTTCTGCAATTCCCATAGAAAATCAACGGCGTCTCTAATTCAATTGTGTGGAGCGCATATCAGGTGGGTTTTCTCTGCCGGCTTAAGAGATACACGTGAAACTAAAGCCGATCCTGGGTGCCTAGGGTGCCTGTCATCCAATCCGCACTCAATTTCATTTCTAGCACATAGCCAAAAAATCGCCCCATTGACTTACATTGGAGTGCAGAAAAGGTCATTTTTTCTCGGTCCCTTTAAGAGGTAGGAGTTAAACAAGCTTAGGTCTGCGGTGCCCAGGGGGGACCCCATCCAGCCCGCACTGAGTTTCATTCCTACCACCTTAGGAAAAAAAGTCATTATTTTGAGGCTTAGAAGTCATTTCTGCAATTCCCATAGAAAATCAACGGCGTCTCTAATTCAATTGTGTGGAGCGCATATCAGGTGGGTTTTCTCTGCCGGCTTAAGAGATACACGTGAAACTAAAGCCGATCCTGGGTGCCTAGGGTGCCTGTCATCCAATCCGCACTCAATTTCATTTCTAGCACATAGCCAAAAAATCGCCCCATTGACTTACATTGGAGTGCAGAAAAGGTCATTTTTTCTCGGTCCCTTTAAGAGGTAGGAGTTAAACAAGCTTAGGTCTGCGGTGCCCAGGGGGGACCCCATCCTAGCCCGCACTGAGTTTCATTCCTACCACCTTAGGAAAAAAAGTCATTATTTTGAGGCTTAGAAGTCATTTCTGCAATTCCCATAGAAAATCAACGGCGTCTCTAATTCAATTGTGTGGAGCGCATATCAGGTGGGTTTTCTCTGCCGGCTTAAGAGATACACGTGAAACTAAAGCCGATCCTGGGTGCCTAGGGTGCCTGTCATCCAATCCGCACTCAATTTCATTTCTAGCACATAGCCAAAAAATCGCCCCATTGACTTACATTGGAGTGCAGAAAAGGTCATTTTTTCTCGGTCCCTTTAAGAGGTAGGAGTTAAACAAGCTTAGGTCTGCGGTGCCCAGGGGGGACCCCATCCAGCCCGCACTGAGTTTCATTCCTACCACCTTAGGAAAAAAAGTCATTATTTTGAGGCTTAGAAGTCATTTCTGCAATTCCCATAGAAAATCAACGGCGTCTCTAATTCAATTGTGTGGAGCGCATATCAGGTGGGTTTTCTCTGCCGGCTTAAGAGATACACGTGAAACTAAAGCCGATCCTGGGTGCCTAGGGTGCCTGTCATCCAATCCGCACTCAATTTCATTTCTAGCACATAGCCAAAAAATCGCCCCATTGACTTACATTGGAGTGCAGAAAAGGTCATTTTTTCTCGGTCCCTTTAAGAGGTAGGAGTTAAACAAGCTTAGGTCTGCGGTGCCCAGGGGGGACCCCATCTAGCCCGAACTGAGTTTCATTCCTACCACCTTAGGAAAAAAAGTCATTATTTTGAGGCTTAGAAGTCATTTCTGCAATTCCCATAGAAAATCAACGGCGTCTCTAATTCAATTGTGTGGAGCGCATATCAGGTGGGTTTTCTCTGCCGGCTTAAGAGATACACGTGAAACTAAAGCCGATCCTGGGTGCCTAGGGTGCCTGTCATCCAATCCGCACTCAATTTCATTTCTAGCACATAGCCAAAAAATCGCCCCATTGACTTACATTGGAGTGCAGAAAAGGTCATTTTTTCTCGGTCCCTTTAAGAGGTAGGAGTTAAACAAGCTTAGGTCTGCGGTGCCCAGGGGGGACCCCATCCAGCCCGCACTGAGTTTCATTCCTACCACCTTAGGAAAAAAAGTCATTATTTTGAGGCTTAGAAGTCATTTCTGCAATTCCCATAGAAAATCAACGGCGTCTCTAATTCAATTGTGTGGAGCGCATATCAGGTGGGTTTTCTCTGCCGGCTTAAGAGATACACGTGAAACTAAAGCCGATCCTGGGTGCCTAGGGTGCCTGTCATCCAATCCGCACTCAATTTCATTTCTAGCACATAGCCAAAAAATCGCCCCATTGACTTACATTGGAGTGCAGAAAAGGTCATTTTTTCTCGGTCCCTTTAAGAGGTAGGAGTTAAACAAGCTTAGGTCTGCGGTGCCCAGGGGGGACCCCATCCTAGCCCGCACTGAGTTTCATTCCTACCACCTTAGGAAAAAAAGTCATTATTTTGAGGCTTAGAAGTCATTTCTGCAATTCCCATAGAAAATCAACGGCGTCTCTAATTCAATTGTGTGGAGCGCATATCAGGTGGGTTTTCTCTGCCGGCTTAAGAGATACACGTGAAACTAAAGCCGATCCTGGGTGCCTAGGGTGCCTGTCATCCAATCCGCACTCAATTTCATTTCTAGCACATAGCCAAAAAATCGCCCCATTGACTTACATTGGAGTGCAGAAAAGGTCATTTTTTCTCGGTCCCTTTAAGAGGTAGGAGTTAAACAAGCTTAGGTCTGCGGTGCCCAGGGGGGACCCCATCCTAGCCCGCACTGAGTTTCATTCCTACCACCTTAGGAAAAAAAGTCATTATTTTGAGGCTTAGAAGTCATTTCTGCAATTCCCATAGAAAATCAACGGCGTCTCTAATTCAATTGTGTGGAGCGCATATCAGGTGGGTTTTCTCTGCCGGCTTAAGAGATACACGTGAAACTAAAGCCGATCCTGGGTGCCTAGGGTGCCTGTCATCCAATCCGCACTCAATTTCATTTCTAGCACATAGCCAAAAAATCGCCCCATTGACTTACATTGGAGTGCAGAAAAGGTCATTTTTTCTCGGTCCCTTTAAGAGGTAGGAGTTAAACAAGCTTAGGTCTGCGGTGCCCAGGGGGGACCCCATCCAGCCCGCACTGAGTTTCATTCCTACCACCTTAGGAAAAAAAGTCATTATTTTGAGGCTTAGAAGTCATTTCTGCAATTCCCATAGAAAATCAACGGCGTCTCTAATTCAATTGTGTGGAGCGCATATCAGGTGGGTTTTCTCTGCCGGCTTAAGAGATACACGTGAAACTAAAGCCGATCCTGGGTGCCTAGGGTGCCTGTCATCCAATCCGCACTCAATTTCATTTCTAGCACATAGCCAAAAAATCGCCCCATTGACTTACATTGGAGTGCAGAAAAGGTCATTTTTTCTCGGTCCCTTTAAGAGGTAGGAGTTAAACAAGCTTAGGTCTGCGGTGCCCAGGGGGGACCCCATCCTAGCCCGCACTGAGTTTCATTCCTACCACCTTAGGAAAAAAAGTCATTATTTTGAGGCTTAGAAGTCATTTCTGCAATTCCCATAGAAAATCAACGGCGTCTCTAATTCAATTGTGTGGAGCGCATATCAGGTGGGTTTTCTCTGCCGGCTTAAGAGATACACGTGAAACTAAAGCCGATCCTGGGTGCCTAGGGTGCCTGTCATCCAATCCGCACTCAATTTCATTTCTAGCACATAGCCAAAAAATCGCCCCATTGACTTACATTGGAGTGCAGAAAAGGTCATTTTTTCTCGGTCCCTTTAAGAGGTAGGAGTTAAACAAGCTTAGGTCTGCGGTGCCCAGGGGGGACCCCATCCTAGCCCGCACTGAGTTTCATTCCTACCACCTTAGGAAAAAAAGTCATTATTTTGAGGCTTAGAAGTCATTTCTGCAATTCCCATAGAAAATCAACGGCGTCTCTAATTCAATTGTGTGGAGCGCATATCAGGTGGGTTTTCTCTGCCGGCTTAAGAGATACACGTGAAACTAAAGCCGATCCTGGGTGCCTAGGGTGCCTGTCATCCAATCCGCACTCAATTTCATTTCTAGCACATAGCCAAAAAATCGCCCCATTGACTTACATTGGAGTGCAGAAAAGGTCATTTTTTCTCGGTCCCTTTAAGAGGTAGGAGTTAAACAAGCTTAGGTCTGCGGTGCCCAGGGGGGACCCCATCCTAGCCCGCACTGAGTTTCATTCCTACCACCTTAGGAAAAAAAGTCATTATTTTGAGGCTTAGAAGTCATTTCTGCAATTCCCATAGAAAATCAACGGCGTCTCTAATTCAATTGTGTGGAGCGCATATCAGGTGGGTTTTCTCTGCCGGCTTAAGAGATACACGTGAAACTAAAGCCGATCCTGGGTGCCTAGGGTGCCTGTCATCCAATCCGCACTCAATTTCATTTCTAGCACATAGCCAAAAAATCGCCCCATTGACTTACATTGGAGTGCAGAAAAGGTCATTTTTTCTCGGTCCCTTTAAGAGGTAGGAGTTAAACAAGCTTAGGTCTGCGGTGCCCAGGGGGGACCCCATCCAGCCCGCACTGAGTTTCATTCCTACCACCTTAGGAAAAAAAGTCATTATTTTGAGGCTTAGAAGTCATTTCTGCAATTCCCATAGAAAATCAACGGCGTCTCTAATTCAATTGTGTGGAGCGCATATCAGGTGGGTTTTCTCTGCCGGCTTAAGAGATACACGTGAAACTAAAGCCGATCCTGGGTGCCTAGGGTGCCTGTCATCCAATCCGCACTCAATTTCATTTCTAGCACATAGCCAAAAAATCGCCCCATTGACTTACATTGGAGTGCAGAAAAGGTCATTTTTTCTCGGTCCCTTTAAGAGGTAGGAGTTAAACAAGCTTAGGTCTGCGGTGCCCAGGGGGGACCCCATCCAGCCCGCACTGAGTTTCATTCCTACCACCTTAGGAAAAAAAGTCATTATTTTGAGGCTTAGAAGTCATTTCTGCAATTCCCATAGAAAATCAACGGCGTCTCTAATTCAATTGTGTGGAGCGCATATCAGGTGGGTTTTCTCTGCCGGCTTAAGAGATACACGTGAAACTAAAGCCGATCCTGGGTGCCTAGGGTGCCTGTCATCCAATCCGCACTCAATTTCATTTCTAGCACATAGCCAAAAAATCGCCCCATTGACTTACATTGGAGTGCAGAAAAGGTCATTTTTTCTCGGTCCCTTTAAGAGGTAGGAGTTAAACAAGCTTAGGTCTGCGGTGCCCAGGGGGGACCCCATCCTAGCCCGCACTGAGTTTCATTCCTACCACCTTAGGAAAAAAAGTCATTATTTTGAGGCTTAGAAGTCATTTCTGCAATTCCCATAGAAAATCAACGGCGTCTCTAATTCAATTGTGTGGAGCGCATATCAGGTGGGTTTTCTCTGCCGGCTTAAGAGATACACGTGAAACTAAAGCCGATCCTGGGTGCCTAGGGTGCCTGTCATCCAATCCGCACTCAATTTCATTTCTAGCACATAGCCAAAAAATCGCCCCATTGACTTACATTGGAGTGCAGAAAAGGTCATTTTTTCTCGGTCCCTTTAAGAGGTAGGAGTTAAACAAGCTTAGGTCTGCGGTGCCCAGGGGGGACCCCATCCTAGCCCGCACTGAGTTTCATTCCTACCACCTTAGGAAAAAAAGTCATTATTTTGAGGCTTAGAAGTCATTTCTGCAATTCCCATAGAAAATCAACGGCGTCTCTAATTCAATTGTGTGGAGCGCATATCAGGTGGGTTTTCTCTGCCGGCTTAAGAGATACACGTGAAACTAAAGCCGATCCTGGGTGCCTAGGGTGCCTGTCATCCAATCCGCACTCAATTTCATTTCTAGCACATAGCCAAAAAATCGCCCCATTGACTTACATTGGAGTGCAGAAAAGGTCATTTTTTCTCGGTCCCTTTAAGAGGTAGGAGTTAAACAAGCTTAGGTCTGCGGTGCCCAGGGGGGACCCCATCCAGCCCGCACTGAGTTTCATTCCTACCACCTTAGGAAAAAAAGTCATTATTTTGAGGCTTAGAAGTCATTTCTGCAATTCCCATAGAAAATCAACGGCGTCTCTAATTCAATTGTGTGGAGCGCATATCAGGTGGGTTTTCTCTGCCGGCTTAAGAGATACACGTGAAACTAAAGCCGATCCTGGGTGCCTAGGGTGCCTGTCATCCAATCCGCACTCAATTTCATTTCTAGCACATAGCCAAAAAATCGCCCCATTGACTTACATTGGAGTGCAGAAAAGGTCATTTTTTCTCGGTCCCTTTAAGAGGTAGGAGTTAAACAAGCTTAGGTCTGCGGTGCCCAGGGGGGACCCCATCCTAGCCCGCACTGAGTTTCATTCCTACCACCTTAGGAAAAAAAGTCATTATTTTGAGGCTTAGAAGTCATTTCTGCAATTCCCATAGAAAATCAACGGCGTCTCTAATTCAATTGTGTGGAGCGCATATCAGGTGGGTTTTCTCTGCCGGCTTAAGAGATACACGTGAAACTAAAGCCGATCCTGGGTGCCTAGGGTGCCTGTCATCCAATCCGCACTCAATTTCATTTCTAGCACATAGCCAAAAAATCGCCCCATTGACTTACATTGGAGTGCAGAAAAGGTCATTTTTTCTCGGTCCCTTTAAGAGGTAGGAGTTAAACAAGCTTAGGTCTGCGGTGCCCAGGGGGGACCCCATCCAGCCCGCACTGAGTTTCATTCCTACCACCTTAGGAAAAAAAGTCATTATTTTGAGGCTTAGAAGTCATTTCTGCAATTCCCATAGAAAATCAACGGCGTCTCTAATTCAATTGTGTGGAGCGCATATCAGGTGGGTTTTCTCTGCCGGCTTAAGAGATACACGTGAAACTAAAGCCGATCCTGGGTGCCTAGGGTGCCTGTCATCCAATCCGCACTCAATTTCATTTCTAGCACATAGCCAAAAAATCGCCCCATTGACTTACATTGGAGTGCAGAAAAGGTCATTTTTTCTCGGTCCCTTTAAGAGGTAGGAGTTAAACAAGCTTAGGTCTGCGGTGCCCAGGGGGGACCCCATCCAGCCCGCACTGAGTTTCATTCCTACCACCTTAGGAAAAAAAGTCATTATTTTGAGGCTTAGAAGTCATTTCTGCAATTCCCATAGAAAATCAACGGCGTCTCTAATTCAATTGTGTGGAGCGCATATCAGGTGGGTTTTCTCTGCCGGCTTAAGAGATACACGTGAAACTAAAGCCGATCCTGGGTGCCTAGGGTGCCTGTCATCCAATCCGCACTCAATTTCATTTCTAGCACATAGCCAAAAAATCGCCCCATTGACTTACATTGGAGTGCAGAAAAGGTCATTTTTTCTCGGTCCCTTTAAGAGGTAGGAGTTAAACAAGCTTAGGTCTGCGGTGCCCAGGGGGGACCCCATCTAGCCCGCACTGAGTTTCATTCCTACCACCTTAGGAAAAAAAGTCATTATTTTGAGGCTTAGAAGTCATTTCTGCAATTCCCATAGAAAATCAACGGCGTCTCTAATTCAATTGTGTGGAGCGCATATCAGGTGGGTTTTCTCTGCCGGCTTAAGAGATACACGTGAAACTAAAGCCGATCCTGGGTGCCTAGGGTGCCTGTCATCCAATCCGCACTCAATTTCATTTCTAGCACATAGCCAAAAAATCGCCCCATTGACTTACATTGGAGTGCAGAAAAGGTCATTTTTTCTCGGTCCCTTTAAGAGGTAGGAGTTAAACAAGCTTAGGTCTGCGGTGCCCAGGGGGGACCCCATCCAGCCCGCACTGAGTTTCATTCCTACCACCTTAGGAAAAAAAGTCATTATTTTGAGGCTTAGAAGTCATTTCTGCAATTCCCATAGAAAATCAACGGCGTCTCTAATTCAATTGTGTGGAGCGCATATCAGGTGGGTTTTCTCTGCCGGCTTAAGAGATACACGTGAAACTAAAGCCGATCCTGGGTGCCTAGGGTGCCTGTCATCCAATCCGCACTCAATTTCATTTCTAGCACATAGCCAAAAAATCGCCCCATTGACTTACATTGGAGTGCAGAAAAGGTCATTTTTTCTCGGTCCCTTTAAGAGGTAGGAGTTAAACAAGCTTAGGTCTGCGGTGCCCAGGGGGGACCCCATCCAGCCCGCACTGAGTTTCATTCCTACCACCTTAGGAAAAAAAGTCATTATTTTGAGGCTTAGAAGTCATTTCTGCAATTCCCATAGAAAATCAACGGCGTCTCTAATTCAATTGTGTGGAGCGCATATCAGGTGGGTTTTCTCTGCCGGCTTAAGAGATACACGTGAAACTAAAGCCGATCCTGGGTGCCTAGGGTGCCTGTCATCCAATCCGCACTCAATTTCATTTCTAGCACATAGCCAAAAAATCGCCCCATTGACTTACATTGGAGTGCAGAAAAGGTCATTTTTTCTCGGTCCCTTTAAGAGGTAGGAGTTAAACAAGCTTAGGTCTGCGGTGCCCAGGGGGGACCCCATCCAGCCCGCACTGAGTTTCATTCCTACCACCTTAGGAAAAAAAGTCATTATTTTGAGGCTTAGAAGTCATTTCTGCAATTCCCATAGAAAATCAACGGCGTCTCTAATTCAATTGTGTGGAGCGCATATCAGGTGGGTTTTCTCTGCCGGCTTAAGAGATACACGTGAAACTAAAGCCGATCCTGGGTGCCTAGGGTGCCTGTCATCCAATCCGCACTCAATTTCATTTCTAGCACATAGCCAAAAAATCGCCCCATTGACTTACATTGGAGTGCAGAAAAGGTCATTTTTTCTCGGTCCCTTTAAGAGGTAGGAGTTAAACAAGCTTAGGTCTGCGGTGCCCAGGGGGGACCCCATCTAGCCCGCACTGAGTTTCATTCCTACCACCTTAGGAAAAAAAGTCATTATTTTGAGGCTTAGAAGTCATTTCTGCAATTCCCATAGAAAATCAACGGCGTCTCTAATTCAATTGTGTGGAGCGCATATCAGGTGGGTTTTCTCTGCCGGCTTAAGAGATACACGTGAAACTAAAGCCGATCCTGGGTGCCTAGGGTGCCTGTCATCCAATCCGCACTCAATTTCATTTCTAGCACATAGCCAAAAAATCGCCCCATTGACTTACATTGGAGTGCAGAAAAGGTCATTTTTTCTCGGTCCCTTTAAGAGGTAGGAGTTAAACAAGCTTAGGTCTGCGGTGCCCAGGGGGGACCCCATCCAGCCCGCACTGAGTTTCATTCCTACCACCTTAGGAAAAAAAGTCATTATTTTGAGGCTTAGAAGTCATTTCTGCAATTCCCATAGAAAATCAACGGCGTCTCTAATTCAATTGTGTGGAGCGCATATCAGGTGGGTTTTCTCTGCCGGCTTAAGAGATACACGTGAAACTAAAGCCGATCCTGGGTGCCTAGGGTGCCTGTCATCCAATCCGCACTCAATTTCATTTCTAGCACATAGCCAAAAAATCGCCCCATTGACTTACATTGGAGTGCAGAAAAGGTCATTTTTTCTCGGTCCCTTTAAGAGGTAGGAGTTAAACAAGCTTAGGTCTGCGGTGCCCAGGGGGGACCCCATCCTAGCCCGCACTGAGTTTCATTCCTACCACCTTAGGAAAAAAAGTCATTATTTTGAGGCTTAGAAGTCATTTCTGCAATTCCCATAGAAAATCAACGGCGTCTCTAATTCAATTGTGTGGAGCGCATATCAGGTGGGTTTTCTCTGCCGGCTTAAGAGATACACGTGAAACTAAAGCCGATCCTGGGTGCCTAGGGTGCCTGTCATCCAATCCGCACTCAATTTCATTTCTAGCACATAGCCAAAAAATCGCCCCATTGACTTACATTGGAGTGCAGAAAAGGTCATTTTTTCTCGGTCCCTTTAAGAGGTAGGAGTTAAACAAGCTTAGGTCTGCGGTGCCCAGGGGGGACCCCATCTAGCCCGCACTGAGTTTCATTCCTACCACCTTAGGAAAAAAAGTCATTATTTTGAGGCTTAGAAGTCATTTCTGCAATTCCCATAGAAAATCAACGGCGTCTCTAATTCAATTGTGTGGAGCGCATATCAGGTGGGTTTTCTCTGCCGGCTTAAGAGATACACGTGAAACTAAAGCCGATCCTGGGTGCCTAGGGTGCCTGTCATCCAATCCGCACTCAATTTCATTTCTAGCACATAGCCAAAAAATCGCCCCATTGACTTACATTGGAGTGCAGAAAAGGTCATTTTTTCTCGGTCCCTTTAAGAGGTAGGAGTTAAACAAGCTTAGGTCTGCGGTGCCCAGGGGGGACCCCATCCAGCCCGCACTGAGTTTCATTCCTACCACCTTAGGAAAAAAAGTCATTATTTTGAGGCTTAGAAGTCATTTCTGCAATTCCCATAGAAAATCAACGGCGTCTCTAATTCAATTGTGTGGAGCGCATATCAGGTGGGTTTTCTCTGCCGGCTTAAGAGATACACGTGAAACTAAAGCCGATCCTGGGTGCCTAGGGTGCCTGTCATCCAATCCGCACTCAATTTCATTTCTAGCACATAGCCAAAAAATCGCCCCATTGACTTACATTGGAGTGCAGAAAAGGTCATTTTTTCTCGGTCCCTTTAAGAGGTAGGAGTTAAACAAGCTTAGGTCTGCGGTGCCCAGGGGGGACCCCATCCAGCCCGCACTGAGTTTCATTCCTACCACCTTAGGAAAAAAAGTCATTATTTTGAGGCTTAGAAGTCATTTCTGCAATTCCCATAGAAAATCAACGGCGTCTCTAATTCAATTGTGTGGAGCGCATATCAGGTGGGTTTTCTCTGCCGGCTTAAGAGATACACGTGAAACTAAAGCCGATCCTGGGTGCCTAGGGTGCCTGTCATCCAATCCGCACTCAATTTCATTTCTAGCACATAGCCAAAAAATCGCCCCATTGACTTACATTGGAGTGCAGAAAAGGTCATTTTTTCTCGGTCCCTTTAAGAGGTAGGAGTTAAACAAGCTTAGGTCTGCGGTGCCCAGGGGGGACCCCATCCAGCCCGCACTGAGTTTCATTCCTACCACCTTAGGAAAAAAAGTCATTATTTTGAGGCTTAGAAGTCATTTCTGCAATTCCCATAGAAAATCAACGGCGTCTCTAATTCAATTGTGTGGAGCGCATATCAGGTGGGTTTTCTCTGCCGGCTTAAGAGATACACGTGAAACTAAAGCCGATCCTGGGTGCCTAGGGTGCCTGTCATCCAATCCGCACTCAATTTCATTTCTAGCACATAGCCAAAAAATCGCCCCATTGACTTACATTGGAGTGCAGAAAAGGTCATTTTTTCTCGGTCCCTTTAAGAGGTAGGAGTTAAACAAGCTTAGGTCTGCGGTGCCCAGGGGAGACCCCATCCAGCCCGCACTGAGTTTCATTCCTACCACCTTAGGAAAAAAAGTCATTATTTTGAGGCTTAGAAGTCATTTCTGCAATTCCCATAGAAAATCAACGGCGTCTCTAATTCAATTGTGTGGAGCGCATATCAGGTGGGTTTTCTCTGCCGGCTTAAGAGATACACGTGAAACTAAATAAAGCCGATCCTGGGTGCCTAGGGTGCCTGTCATCCAATCCGCACTGAATTTCATTTCTAGCACATAGCCAAAAAATCGCCCCATTGACTTACATTGGAGTGCAGAAAAGGTCATTTTTTCTCGGTCCCTTTAAGAGGTAGGAGTTAAACAAGCTTAGGTCTGCGGTGCCCAGGGGGGACCCCATCTAGCCCGCACTGAGTTTCATTCCTACCACCTTAGGAAAAAAAGTCATTATTTTGAGGCTTAGAAGTCATTTCTGCAATTCCCATAGAAAATCAACGGCGTCTCTAATTCAATTGTGTGGAGCGCATATCAGGTGGGTTTTCTCTGCCGGCTTAAGAGATACACGTGAAACTAAAGCCGATCCTGGGTGCCTAGGGTGCCTGTCATCCAATCCGCACTCAATTTCATTTCTAGCACATAGCCAAAAAATCGCCCCATTGACTTACATTGGAGTGCAGAAAAGGTCATTTTTTCTCGGTCCCTTTAAGAGGTAGGAGTTAAACAAGCTTAGGTCTGCGGTGCCCAGGGGGGACCCCATCTAGCCCGCACTGAGTTTCATTCCTACCACCTTAGGAAAAAAAGTCATTATTTTGAGGCTTAGAAGTCATTTCTGCAATTCCCATAGAAAATCAACGGCGTCTCTAATTCAATTGTGTGGAGCGCATATCAGGTGGGTTTTCTCTGCCGGCTTAAGAGATACACGTGAAACTAAAGCCGATCCTGGGTGCCTAGGGTGCCTGTCATCCAATCCGCACTCAATTTCATTTCTAGCACATAGCCAAAAAATCGCCCCATTGACTTACATTGGAGTGCAGAAAAGGTCATTTTTTCTCGGTCCCTTTAAGAGGTAGGAGTTAAACAAGCTTAGGTCTGCGGTGCCCAGGGGGGACCCCATCCAGCCCGCACTGAGTTTCATTCCTACCACCTTAGGAAAAAAAGTCATTATTTTGAGGCTTAGAAGTCATTTCTGCAATTCCCATAGAAAATCAACGGCGTCTCTAATTCAATTGTGTGGAGCGCATATCAGGTGGGTTTTCTCTGCCGGCTTAAGAGATACACGTGAAACTAAAGCCGATCCTGGGTGCCTAGGGTGCCTGTCATCCAATCCGCACTCAATTTCATTTCTAGCACATAGCCAAAAAATCGCCCCATTGACTTACATTGGAGTGCAGAAAAGGTCATTTTTTCTCGGTCCCTTTAAGAGGTAGGAGTTAAACAAGCTTAGGTCTGCGGTGCCCAGGGGGGACCCCATCTAGCCCGCACTGAGTTTCATTCCTACCACCTTAGGAAAAAAAGTCATTATTTTGAGGCTTAGAAGTCATTTCTGCAATTCCCATAGAAAATCAACGGCGTCTCTAATTCAATTGTGTGGAGCGCATATCAGGTGGGTTTTCTCTGCCGGCTTAAGAGATACACGTGAAACTAAAGCCGATCCTGGGTGCCTAGGGTGCCTGTCATCCAATCCGCACTCAATTTCATTTCTAGCACATAGCCAAAAAATCGCCCCATTGACTTACATTGGAGTGCAGAAAAGGTCATTTTTTCTCGGTCCCTTTAAGAGGTAGGAGTTAAACAAGCTTAGGTCTGCGGTGCCCAGGGGGGACCCCATCTAGCCCGCACTGAGTTTCATTCCTACCACCTTAGGAAAAAAAGTCATTATTTTGAGGCTTAGAAGTCATTTCTGCAATTCCCATAGAAAATCAACGGCGTCTCTAATTCAATTGTGTGGAGCGCATATCAGGTGGGTTTTCTCTGCCGGCTTAAGAGATACACGTGAAACTAAAGCCGATCCTGGGTGCCTAGGGTGCCTGTCATCCAATCCGCACTCAATTTCATTTCTAGCACATAGCCAAAAAATCGCCCCATTGACTTACATTGGAGTGCAGAAAAGGTCATTTTTTCTCGGTCCCTTTAAGAGGTAGGAGTTAAACAAGCTTAGGTCTGCGGTGCCCAGGGGGGACCCCATCCAGCCCGCACTGAGTTTCATTCCTACCACCTTAGGAAAAAAAGTCATTATTTTGAGGCTTAGAAGTCATTTCTGCAATTCCCATAGAAAATCAACGGCGTCTCTAATTCAATTGTGTGGAGCGCATATCAGGTGGGTTTTCTCTGCCGGCTTAAGAGATACACGTGAAACTAAAGCCGATCCTGGGTGCCTAGGGTGCCTGTCATCCAATCCGCACTCAATTTCATTTCTAGCACATAGCCAAAAAATCGCCCCATTGACTTACATTGGAGTGCAGAAAAGGTCATTTTTTCTCGGTCCCTTTAAGAGGTAGGAGTTAAACAAGCTTAGGTCTGCGGTGCCCAGGGGGGACCCCATCTAGCCCGCACTGAGTTTCATTCCTACCACCTTAGGAAAAAAAGTCATTATTTTGAGGCTTAGAAGTCATTTCTGCAATTCCCATAGAAAATCAACGGCGTCTCTAATTCAATTGTGTGGAGCGCATATCAGGTGGGTTTTCTCTGCCGGCTTAAGAGATACACGTGAAACTAAAGCCGATCCTGGGTGCCTAGGGTGCCTGTCATCCAATCCGCACTCAATTTCATTTCTAGCACATAGCCAAAAAATCGCCCCATTGACTTACATTGGAGTGCAGAAAAGGTCATTTTTTCTCGGTCCCTTTAAGAGGTAGGAGTTAAACAAGCTTAGGTCTGCGGTGCCCAGGGGGGACCCCATCCAGCCCGCACTGAGTTTCATTCCTACCACCTTAGGAAAAAAAGTCATTATTTTGAGGCTTAGAAGTCATTTCTGCAATTCCCATAGAAAATCAACGGCGTCTCTAATTCAATTGTGTGGAGCGCATATCAGGTGGGTTTTCTCTGCCGGCTTAAGAGATACACGTGAAACTAAAGCCGATCCTGGGTGCCTAGGGTGCCTGTCATCCAATCCGCACTCAATTTCATTTCTAGCACATAGCCAAAAAATCGCCCCATTGACTTACATTGGAGTGCAGAAAAGGTCATTTTTTCTCGGTCCCTTTAAGAGGTAGGAGTTAAACAAGCTTAGGTCTGCGGTGCCCAGGGGGGACCCCATCCAGCCCGCACTGAGTTTCATTCCTACCACCTTAGGAAAAAAAGTCATTATTTTGAGGCTTAGAAGTCATTTCTGCAATTCCCATAGAAAATCAACGGCGTCTCTAATTCAATTGTGTGGAGCGCATATCAGGTGGGTTTTCTCTGCCGGCTTAAGAGATACACGTGAAACTAAAGCCGATCCTGGGTGCCTAGGGTGCCTGTCATCCAATCCGCACTGAATTTCATTTCTAGCACATAGCCAAAAAATCGCCCCATTGACTTACATTGGAGTGCAGAAAAGGTCATTTTTTCTCGGTCCCTTTAAGAGGTAGGAGTTAAACAAGCTTAGGTCTGCGGTGCCCAGGGGGGACCCCATCCAGCCCGCACTGAGTTTCATTCCTACCACCTTAGGAAAAAAAGTCATTATTTTGAGGCTTAGAAGTCATTTCTGCAATTCCCATAGAAAATCAACGGCGTCTCTAATTCAATTGTGTGGAGCGCATATCAGGTGGGTTTTCTCTGCCGGCTTAAGAGATACACGTGAAACTAAAGCCGATCCTGGGTGCCTAGGGTGCCTGTCATCCAATCCGCACTCAATTTCATTTCTAGCACATAGCCAAAAAATCGCCCCATTGACTTACATTGGAGTGCAGAAAAGGTCATTTTTTCTCGGTCCCTTTAAGAGGTAGGAGTTAAACAAGCTTAGGTCTGCGGTGCCCAGGGGGGACCCCATCTAGCCCGCACTGAGTTTCATTCCTACCACCTTAGGAAAAAAAGTCATTATTTTGAGGCTTAGAAGTCATTTCTGCAATTCCCATAGAAAATCAACGGCGTCTCTAATTCAATTGTGTGGAGCGCATATCAGGTGGGTTTTCTCTGCCGGCTTAAGAGATACACGTGAAACTAAAGCCGATCCTGGGTGCCTAGGGTGCCTGTCATCCAATCCGCACTCAATTTCATTTCTAGCACATAGCCAAAAAATCGCCCCATTGACTTACATTGGAGTGCAGAAAAGGTCATTTTTTCTCGGTCCCTTTAAGAGGTAGGAGTTAAACAAGCTTAGGTCTGCGGTGCCCAGGGGGGACCCCATCTAGCCCGCACTGAGTTTCATTCCTACCACCTTAGGAAAAAAAGTCATTATTTTGAGGCTTAGAAGTCATTTCTGCAATTCCCATAGAAAATCAACGGCGTCTCTAATTCAATTGTGTGGAGCGCATATCAGGTGGGTTTTCTCTGCCGGCTTAAGAGATACACGTGAAACTAAAGCCGATCCTGGGTGCCTAGGGTGCCTGTCATCCAATCCGCACTCAATTTCATTTCTAGCACATAGCCAAAAAATCGCCCCATTGACTTACATTGGAGTGCAGAAAAGGTCATTTTTTCTCGGTCCCTTTAAGAGGTAGGAGTTAAACAAGCTTAGGTCTGCGGTGCCCAGGGGGGACCCCATCTAGCCCGCACTGAGTTTCATTCCTACCACCTTAGGAAAAAAAGTCATTATTTTGAGGCTTAGAAGTCATTTCTGCAATTCCCATAGAAAATCAACGGCGTCTCTAATTCAATTGTGTGGAGCGCATATCAGGTGGGTTTTCTCTGCCGGCTTAAGAGATACACGTGAAACTAAAGCCGATCCTGGGTGCCTAGGGTGCCTGTCATCCAATCCGCACTCAATTTCATTTCTAGCACATAGCCAAAAAATCGCCCCATTGACTTACATTGGAGTGCAGAAAAGGTCATTTTTTCTCGGTCCCTTTAAGAGGTAGGAGTTAAACAAGCTTAGGTCTGCGGTGCCCAGGGGGGACCCCATCCAGCCCGCACTGAGTTTCATTCCTACCACCTTAGGAAAAAAAGTCATTATTTTGAGGCTTAGAAGTCATTTCTGCAATTCCCATAGAAAATCAACGGCGTCTCTACACCAGAACCGAGTCACTGGCCCGAAAGGCACGCGAGATATAGATCCGCAAAGTCGGTGAAATTCCCTAAGGCGATTTCAATGCATTTGACACTTAGACGATTTTTCATGCGGTTCCGCGCACTTTGGTCCGCGGCCACGGGCCCGCCGTAGCTCCAATCCTGACACATTTTGGCACACATAAACTAGAGATACTTGGCTTTCGAATGAGCCCGGGATCGAATTTTTGTCAACCCGGGAAGGTGCATCGGGTGGGGGCATGTCGGTTTTGGTTATGCCGCTCCTCGGCCGTGCAAGTGCGGAGCCTGCCCTTCCTAGTGGCAGGAGCCAAGTGTCTTGGGAGCTCCGCGAGCAAATAGGTCAACTTTTGGCCGCGAAGGTCCACTTTGGCCCGGTACCGAGCGGCCGCCTTTCGTGGTGTACAAAATTAAAGCCACTCACCTTGCAGAGGAGACTTGGGGCTCCACAAGGGTCGTGAAAGCTAGTCTCTAGCCCCAAGGGTTCGGGAGATATAGGGCCGCAAAGTCGGTCCACATGTAGACTTGGGGCACCACAAGGGTCGTGAAAGCTAGTCTCTAGCCCCAAGGGTTCGGGAGATATATGGCCGCAAAGTCGGTCCACATTCCCTAAGGCGTTTCCCATGTTAAAGTTTCCTATGGAGATTCCAATGTTAAATGGTCACCGGGACGAGGTCCACTTCTCCCGGTACTGTGACCCGGCCATAAGTGTGAGCCACACGTTCTTTAGTGAGCTCGTAGGGGAGGACTTGGGCTCTGCAACAACACCAGAACCGAGTCTCTAGCCCGAAAGGCACGCGAGATATAGAGCCGCAAAATCTGTGAAATTCCCTATGGCGATTTCAATGCATTTGACACTTAGACGATTTTTCATGCGGTTCCGCGAACTTTGTTCCGCGGCCACGGGCCCGCCGTAGCTTTAATCCTGACACATTTTGGCACACATAAACTAGATATACTTGGCTTTCGAATGAGCCCGGGCTCCAATTTTTGTCACCCCGGGAAGGTGCATCAGGTGGGGGCATGTCGGTTTTGGTTTTGCCGCTCCTCGGCCGTGCAAGTGCGGAGCCTGCCTTTCCTAGTGGCAGAAGCCAAGTGTCCTGGGAGCTCCGCGAGCCTATCCGTGGATCTCTAGGTTCCTTGGCCGCGGAGCGGCACCGTTCCAAAGTGCGGTCCGGCGGATTTGGACCGGGTCGTGGTGACCGATTTGCCCCAAACTCCCTGGGTAGATAGCCCTAGACGTGCCCTTTCGAACGATGGTAGTCTTCTAAGTGTGGCCCCAAGAGAACCGGAGATACGCGGGGCCAAAGTAGGTCAAGATTTGGCCGCGAAGGTCCATTTTGGCCCGGTACCGAGCAGCCACCTTTCGTGGCGTTCAAAATTAAAGCCACTCAGCTTGTAGAGGAGACTTGGGGCTCCACAAGGGTCGTGAAAGCTAGTCTCTAGCCCCAAGGGTTCGGGAGATATAGGGCCGCAAAGTCGGTCCACATTCCCTAAGGCGTTTCCCATGTTAAAGTTTCCCTATGGAGATTCCAATGTTAAATGGTCACCGGGACGAGGTCCACTTCTCCCGGTACTGTGACCCGGCCATAAGTGTGAGCCACACGCCCTTTGGTGAGCTCGTAGTAAAGGAACCTAGAGATCCGCGGATCGGCTCGCGGAGCTCCCAGGACACTTGGCTTCTGCCACTAGGAAGGGCAGGCTCCGCACTTGCACGGCCGAGGAGCCAAAACCAAAAACCGACATGCCCCCACCCGATGCACCTTCCCGGGGTGACAAGAATTCGAGCCTGGGCTCATTCGAAAGCCAAGTATCTCTAGTTTATGTATGCTAAAATGTGTCAGGATTGGAGCTACTTCTCCCGGTACTGTGACCCGGCCATAAGTGTGAGCCACACGCCCTTTGGTGAGCTCGTAGTAAAGGACTTCGGCTCTGCACCAACACCAGAATCGGGTCTCTAGCCCGAAAGGCACGCGATATATAGAGCCGCAAATTCGGTGAAATTCCCTATGGCGATTCCAATGCATTTGACACTTAGACGATTTTTCATGCGGTTCCGCGCAATTTGTTCCGCGGCCACGGGCCCGCCGTAGCTCCAATCCTGACACATTTTAGCATACATAAACTAGAGATACTTGGCTTTCGAATGAGCCCAGGCTCGAATTTTTGTCACCCCGGGAAGGTGCATCGGGTGGGGGCATGTCGGTTTTGGTTTTGCCGCTCCTCGGCCGTGCAAGTGCGGAGCCTGCCCTTCCTAGTGGCAGAAGCCAAGTGTCCTGGGAGCTCCGCGAGCCTATCCGCGGATCTCTAGGTTCCTTGGCCGCGGAGCGGCACCGTTCCAAAGTGCGGTCCGGCGGATTTGGACCGGGTCGTGGTGACCGATTTGCCCCAAACTCCCTGGGTAGGGAATGTAGGGAATGTGTTCCGCCTTAGGGAATGTGGACCGACTTTGCGGCCCTATATCTCCCAAACCCTTGTGGCTAGAGACTAGCTTTCACGACCCTTGTGGAGCCCCAAGTCTACATGTGGACCGACTTTGCGGCCCTATATCTCCCGAACCCTTGGGGCTAGAGACTAGCTTTCACGACCCTTGTGGAGCCCCAAGTCTACATGTGGACCGACTTTGCGGCCCTATATCTCCCGAACCCTTGGGGCTAGAGACTAGCTTTCACGACCTTTGTGGAGCCCCAAGTCTAGTGTCCTGGGAGCTCCGCGAGCCGATCCGCGGATCTCTAGGTTCCTTGGCCGCGGAGCGGCACCGTTCCAAAGTGCGGTCCGGCGGATTTGGAACGGGTCGTGGTGACCGATTTGCCTTAAAATCCCTGGGTAGATAGCCCTAGACGTGCCCTTTCGAACGATGGTAGTCCCATTAGTGTGGCCCCAAGAGAACCGGAGATACGCGGGGCCAAAGTAGGTCAAGATTTGGCCGCGAAGGTCCACTTTGGCCCGGTACCGAGCAGTCGCCTTTCGTGGCGTACAAAATTAAAGCCACTCACTTTGTAGAGGAGACTTGGGGCTCCACGACGGTGCTGAAAGCTAGTCTCTAGCCCCAAGGGTTCGGGAGATATAGGGCCGCAAAGTCGGTCCACATGTAGACTTGGGGCTCCACAAGGGTCATGAAAGCTAGTCTCTAGCCCCAAGGGTTCGGGAGATATAGGGCCGCAAAGTCGGTCCACATGTAGACTTGGGGCTCCACAAGGGTCGTGAAAGCTAGCCTCTAGCCCCAAGGGTTCGGGAGATATAGGGCCGCAAAGTCGGTCCACATGTAGACTTGGGGCTCCACAAGGGTCGTGAAAGCTAGTCTCTAGCCCCAAGGGTTCGGGAGATATAGGGCCGCAAAGTCGGTCCACATTCCCTAAGGCGTTTCCCATGTTAAAGTTTCCCTATGGAGATTCCAATGTTAAATGGTCACCGGGACAAGTCCACTTCACCCGGTACTGTGACCCGGCCATAAGTGTGAGCCACACGCCCTTTGGTGATCTCGTAGGGGAGGACTTGGGCTCTGCACCAACACCAGAACCGAGTCTCTAGCCCGAAAGGCACGCGAGATATAGAGCCGCAAAGTCGGTGAAATTCCCTATGGCGATTTCAATGCATTTGACACTTGGACGATTTTTCATGCGGTTCCGCGCACTTTGTTTCGCGGCCACGGGCCCGCCGTAGCTCCAATCCTGACACATTTTGGCACACATAAACTAGAGATACTTGGCTTTCGAATGAGCCTGGGCTCGAATTTTTGTCACCCCGGGAAGGTGCATCGGGTGGGGTCATGTCGGTTTTGGTTTTGCCGCTCCTCTGCCGTGCAAGTGCGGAGCGGCACCGTTCCAAAGTGCGGTCCGGCGGATTTGGAACGGGTCGTGGTGACCGATTTGCCTTAAAATCCCTGGGTAGATAGCCCTAGACGTGCCCTTTCGAACGATGGTAGTCCCATTAGTGTGGCCCCAAGAGAACCGGAGATACGCGGGGCCAAAGTAGGTCAAGATTTGGCCGCGAAGGTCCACTTTGGCCCGGTACCGAGCAGCCGCCTTTCGTGGCGTACAAAATTAAAGCCTCTCAATTTGTAGAGGAGACTTGGGGCTCCACGACGGTGCTGAACGCTAGTCTCTAGCCCCAAGGGTTCAAGAGTTATAGGGCCGCAAAGTCGGTCCACATGTAGACTTGGGGCTCCACAAGGGTCATGAAAGCTAGTCTCTAGCCCCAAGGGTTCGGGAGATATAGGGCCGCAAAGTCGGTCCACATTCCCTAAGGCGTTTCCTATGTTAAAGTTTCCCTATGGAGATTCCAATGTTAAATGGTCACCGGGACGAGGTCCACTTCTCCCGGTACTGTGACCCGGCCATAAGTGTGAGCCACACGCCCTTTGGTGATCTCGTAGGGGAGGACTTGGGCTCTGCACCAACACCAGAACCGAGTCTTTAGCCCGAAAGGCACGCGAGATATAGAGCCGCAAAGTCGGTGAAATTCCCTATGGCGATTTCAATGCATTTGACACAGACGATTTTTCATGCGGTTCCGCGAACTTTGTTCCGCGGCCACGGGCCCGCCGTAGCTCCAATCCTGACACATTTTGGCACACATAAACTAGAGATACTTGGCTTTCGAATGAGCCCGGACTCGAATTTTTGTCACCCCGGGAAGGTGCATCGGGTGGGGGCATGTCGGTTTTGGTTTTGCCGCTCCTCGGCCGTGCAAGTGCGGAGCCTGCCCTTCCTAGTGGCAGAAGCCAAGTGTCCTGGGAGCTCCGCGAGCCTATCCTTGGATCTCTAGGTTCCTTGGCCGCGGAGCGGCACCGTTCCAAAGTGCGGTCCGGCGGATTTGGGCCGGGTCGTGGTGACCGATTTGCCTTAACCTCCCTGGGTAAATAGCCCTAGACGTGCCCTTTCGAACGAAGGTAGTCCCATTAGTGTGGTCCCAAGAGAACCGGAGATACGCGGGGCCAAAATAGGTCAAGATTTGGCCGCGAAGGTTCACTTTGGCCCGGTACCGAGCAGCCGCCTTTCGTGGCGTACAAAATTAAAGCCTCTCACTTTGTAGAGGAGACTTGGGGCTCCACGACGGTGCTGAACGCTAGTCTCTAGCCCCAAGGGTTCGGGAGATATAGGGCCGCAAATTCGGTCCACATGTAGACTTGGGGCTCCACAAAGGTCGTGAAAGCTAGTCTCTAGCCCCAAGGGTTCGGGAGATATAGGGCCGCAAAGTCGGTCCACATTCCCTTAGGCGTTTCCTATGTTAAAGTTTCCCTATGGAGATTCCAATGTTAAATGGTGAACAAAGGGTAGAAAAAACAGGCAGAGGACGGCGCCTCGTGTGATACCGCAAAAGTTGTTGGTAATGAGAAAGGGAAGGTAGCAAGGCTCACCTTGTTGCCCCTTGGGCTTTATGCATATCACCCTGAGGTAGGGTAGGTGGATGGAAGGTTGATCCTGACGTGGGTCCAGGCGGAAGTCCTTCTGATGTGATGTTAGGCTGCAAGAGCTAGTTGAGGGTACATGAACGGGATACTCCCAGAAAAAAGGGGCCCGTATGATACAAGAAACAAACGTAAAAACAAGAAGTGGCTTGAAACAGCCGTACCCGAGTGATAACCAGCGCTGCCCAACACAGTATTCAGGAGTAGAGTGCAAATAAAAATGTAAAAGTTTATTGCATGCTGCACATATTACGCGTTTCAAGAGTACTAGGCTCTCTTCATCAGATTAAGTGCATGGTATAGATGGTAACAACAGGGTTTAAATACATAAAAGGGCGCCAAACACACCCACTAATTAAGAGGAAAGAAAAAAAAAAAAAAAAAAAAAAAAAAAACTTTGTTAACAATAACACATTAAGCATACACGTGAACACAAAAAAAAAAAAAAAAAAAAAAAACTTTATAAACAATAACACATTAAGCATACACGTGAACACAGAATGGAGAAATGAACAGTGTAATGATAATCTAGATAATGGTGATTGTGTAGTTGAAGGGGCAATTAGCCACTATATGGATTATAAGAATGATCAGATCTATGGTATACGATACATAAAGAATAATTTGTATCTGGAAATACTATCTCTCGGGGCTCGCAGCGGTCACATGACATCTCATAGGTATATGTCAGAAATAGTAGGGACATGAGTCAGTCGGAATACAATAATAAAAAGAAGTGAATGGGCCTGGAGAAGATGGACAATGGCCAAAAAAGAAATCATAAGTACATACATACTAAAAAAGGCGCATATGAGTATTATGATAATGTGCAAACACATTCACATATCATGAACATATCAACCTATAATGACACAAAAAGTACAGATGTGGGTCTAAAAATGAACCACAGAAAAATAATAGAAATAAAGTTGATACAAATGCAACAAATGTATAAGCACGTATATATACATCCACGAAAGGACCCAAGATAAAAGAATACATGCATATACAAGAAAAAAATATATAATAAAAAAAAGGAAAAAACACAAACAACGATAAATGAATATCTAAATGTAAGGTTCTAAAATCATTTATATCAGAGGAGATGGATTAAAAAACATTCTCAATGTATTCATTTAAACCCTGAGGAATAAGGGTTTTTAGTTTGAATATCCAGAAGTTTTCCCTTTTTCTCAAACTCTGGAATCTTTGGCCACCCATAGGGATATGTTCAATGGGTAGAATGGAGAAAGGGGTGAAACTGGAGCTTGTGCATTCTATTGCGTGTCTGGAAACGCTGTGAAGGACAAAGCTTTTTTCCACATTAGCCCTGTGTTGATTAATCCTGCTGCGTAATTGTTGAGTAGTGCGCCCAACATATTGTGTCCCACATTGACATTCCAGAAGATATATCACAAAGGAGGAGGCACAGTTCATGCGGGATTTAATAGAAAAATGTTCACCTGTGATATTAGATTGAAAACTTACGGATCTATGTTTAATATTAAGACAGCATTTGCAAGTTTTGCTGCCACATTTATAGCTACCTACCTGGTTGTTTAAAATAGAGTTGCAAGGGATGATACTAACAGGGTTAGCTTTGCGCAATTTGCTGGGAGCTAGGATATTTTTTAGAGAAGAGGCTCTTCTGTAGGTGACGGATGGTCTATCGGGAAGAATGTCCTTAAGAAAGGGATCATGTTTCAGGATTGACCAGTGTTTAGTGAGAATAGATTTGATGGATTTGTAGTCAGATGAGAAGGTGGTGATGAAGTTAAAACCGAACACTTCAGGGCCGTCGAGTTTGGTTTTTTTGCCTGGTTGAAGACACTGTTGCTGGCTAAGAGATTTGGCTTTAGCAGAGGAGTTTTTGATTAAAGATAATGGATATTGTTTGGCACGAAATCTTTGAGTGAGAATTTTGCTTTGTTTGGTATAGTCCTTTGTGTTTGAACAGTTGCGGCGTATGCGTCTAAATTGTCCATAGGGTATGTTCGTGATCCATTTCTTATAATGGCCACTTTTGAAATGTAGATAGCTATTCCCATCCACCGCTTTGAAATAGGTTTTGGTGAGGATCTTAGTCTTTTGGTGGAACACAATGATATCCAGGAATTCTGCATTGTCCATGAATATATTGTGGGTAAACTTTAGGCCCCAGGAGTTCTTGTTAATATCTTTTATGAATTCTTCCAATTCCACCATGGAGCCCTCCCAGATGATGAAAATGTCATCGATGTACCGTTGGTAAGAGACGCATTTTTTGAACAGATGATGTTCAAACAATATTTCTATTTCAAATAGGCCTACAAAGAGATTTGCGTAACTTGGCGCAAATTTACTGCCCATCGCGGTGCCGCGTTCCTGCTTATAGAAGTGATTATCAAATTGGAAAAAATTATGTTTAAGGATGAAATCAATGCAATTCAGTATGTATTGGGCTTGGATGGAAGGCATGGTGGTGTCATTAAGAAGAAAATGAGAAACAGCCTTAATGCCCAAACCATGATCAATAACGGTGTACAGTGAAGAGATGTCCATGGTGAGGAAAATATACTCGTCTTTCCATGGAATGGCCATAATCTTCTCAATGAAATGAGAGGTATCACGTATATATGAGATGAGTGATTTAACATGTTTCTGGAGATGTGTATCCACATATTGGGATAAATTACTAGTAAGGGAATTAATACCTGAAATGATAGGTCTGCCGGGAGGTTTAAGTGGATTTTTATGGACTTTGGGGAGATAATAAAATAACGAAACAGCTGGTTCAGTGATATTCAGGAAATTGAATTCTTGTTTGCACAGGACCCCTGTCGTGTGGCCTGATGAGATGAGTTGTCTATATTCCGTGATGTAGTTGGACATAGGGTTAAAGGTAAGAGGCTTATAGAAATTTCTGTCCGATAATAATCTGTCGGCTTCAGCAATGTGGTCAGCGCGATCAAGGATAACAATGCCACCTCCTTTATCAGCTGTTTTTATGACCAAGGACATGTCGTTAGATAGTGTACCTCCCGGCAGACCTATCATTTCAGGTATTAATTCCCTTACTAGTAATTTATCCCAATATGTGGATACACATCTCCAGAAACATGTTAAATCACTCATCTCATATATACGTGATACCTCTCATTTCATTGAGAAGATTATGGCCATTCCATGGAAAGACGAGTATATTTTCCTCACCATGGACATCTCTTCACTGTACACCGTTATTGATCATGGTTTGGGCATTAAGGCTGTTTCTCATTTTCTTCTTAATGACACCACCATGCCTTCCATCCAAGCCCAATACATACTGAATTGCATTGATTTCATCCTTAAACATAATTTTTTCCAATTTGATAATCACTTCTATAAGCAGGAACGCGGCACCGCGATGGGCAGTAAATTTGCGCCAAGTTACGCAAATCTCTTTGTAGGCCTATTTGAAATAGAAATATTGTTTGAACATCATCTGTTCAAAAAATGCGTCTCTTACCAACGGTACATCGATGACATTTTCATCATCTGGGAGGGCTCCATGGTGGAATTGGAAGAATTCATAAAAGATATTAACAAGAACTCCTGGGGCCTAAAGTTTACCCACAATATATTCATGGACAATGCAGAATTCCTGGATATCATTGTGTTCCACCAAAAGACTAAGATCCTCACCAAAACCTATTTCAAAGCGGTGGATGGGAATAGCTATCTACATTTCAAAAGTGGCCATTATAAGAAATGGATCACGAACATACCCTATGGACAATTTAGACGCATACGCCGCAACTGTTCAAACACAAAGGACTATACCAAACAAAGCAAAATTCTCACTCAAAGATTTCGTGCCAAACAATATCCATTATCTTTAATCAAAAACTCCTCTGCTAAAGCCAAATCTCTTAGCCAGCAACAGTGTCTTCAACCAGGCAAAAAAACCAAACTCGACGGCCCTGAAGTGTTCGGTTTTAACTTCATCACCACCTTCTCATCTGACTACAAATCCATCAAATCTATTCTCACTAAACACTGGTCAATCCTGAAACATGATCCCTTTCTTAAGGACATTCTTCCCGATAGACCATCCGTCACCTACAGAAGAGCCTCTTCTCTAAAAAATATCCTAGCTCCCAGCAAATTGCGCAAAGCTAACCCTGTTAGTATCATCCCTTGCAACTCTATTTTAAACAACCAGGTAGGTAGCTATAAATGTGGCAGCAAAACTTGCAAATGCTGTCTTAATATTAAACATAGATCCGTAAGTTTTCAATCTAATATCACAGGTGAACATTTTTCTATTAAATCCCGCATGAACTGTGCCTCCTCCTTTGTGATATATCTTCTGGAATGTCAATGTGGGACACAATATGTTGGGCGCACTACTCAACAATTACGCAGCAGGATTAATCAACACAGGGCTAATGTGGAAAAAAGCTTTGTCCTTCACAGCGTTTCCAGACACGCAATAGAATGCACAAGCTCCAGTTTCACCCCTTTCTCCATTCTACCCATTGAACATATCCCTATGGGTGGCCAAAGATTCCAGAGTTTGAGAAAAAGGGAAAACTTCTGGATATTCAAACTAAAAACCCTTATTCCTCAGGGTTTAAATGAATACATTGAGAATGTTTTTTAATCCATCTCCTCTGATATAAATGATTTTAGAACCTTACATTTAGATATTCATTTATCGTTGTTTGTGTTTTTTCCTTTTTTTTATTATATATTTTTTTCTTGTATATGCATGTATTCTTTTATCTTGGGTCCTTTCGTGGATGTATATATACGTGCTTATACATTTGTTGCATTTGTATCAACTTTATTTCTATTATTTTTCTGTGGTTCATTTTTAGACCCACATCTGTACTTTTTGTGTCATTATAGGTTGATATGTTCATGATATGTGAATGTGTTTGCACATTATCATAATACTCATATGCGCCTTTTTTAGTATGTATGTACTTATGATTTCTTTTTTGGCCATTGTCCATCTTCTCCAGGCCCATTCACTTCTTTTTATTATTGTATTCCGACTGACTCATGTCCCTACTATTTCTGACATATACCTATGAGATGTCATGTGACCGCTGCGAGCCCCGAGAGATAGTATTTCCAGATACAAATTATTCTTTATGTATCGTATACCATAGATCTGATCATTCTTATAATCCATATAGTGGCTAATTGCCCCTTCAACTACACAATCACCATTATCTAGATTATCATTACACTGTTCATTTCTCCATTCTGTGTTCACGTGTATGCTTAATGTGTTATTGTTTATAAAGTTTTTTTTTTTTTTTTTTTTTGTGTTCACGTGTATGCTTAATGTGTTATTGTTAACAAAGTTTTTTTTTTTTTTTTTTTTTTTTTTTTTTTTTTTTTTTTTTTCTTTCCTCTTAATTAGTGGGTGTGTTTGGCGCCCTTTTATGTATTTAAACCCTGTTGTTACCATCTATACCATGCACTTAATCTGATGAAGAGAGCCTAGTACTCTTGAAACGCGTAATATGTGCAGCATGCAATAAACTTTTACATTTTTATTTGCACTCTACTCCTGAATACTGTGTTGGGCAGCGCTGGTTATCACTCGGGTACGGCTGTTTCAAGCCACTTCTTGTTTTTACGTTTGTTTAATGTTAAATGGTCACCGGGACGAGGTCCACTTCTCCCGGTACTGTGACCCGGCCATAAGTGTGAGCCACACGCCCTTTGGTGATCTCGTAGGGGAGGACTTGGGCTGTGCACCAACACCAGAACCGAGTCTTTAGCCCGAAAGGCACGCGAGATATAGAGCCGCAAATTCGGTGAAATTCCCTATGGCGATTTCAATGTATTTGACACAGACGATTTTTCATGCGGTTCCGCGAACTTTGTTTCGCGGCCACGGGCCCGCCGTAGCTTTAATCCTGACACATTTTGGCACACATAAACTAGAGATACTTGGCTTTCGAATGAGCCCGGGCTCCAATTTTTGTCACCCCGGGAAGGTGCATCAGGTGGGGGCATGTCGGTTTTGGTTTTGCCGCTCCTCGGCCGTTCAAGTGCGGCGCCTGCCCTTCCTAGTGGCAGAAGCCAAGTGTCCTGGGAGCTCCGCGAGCCTATCCGCAGATTTCTAGGATCCTTGGCCGCGGAGCGGCACCGTTCCAAAGTGCGGTCCGGCGGATTTGGACCGGGTCGTGGTGACCGATTTGCCCCAAACTCCCTGGGTAGATAGCCCTAGACGTGCCCTTTCGAACGATGGTAGTCTTATTAGAGTGGCCCCAAGAGAACCGGAGATAAGCGGGGCCAAAGTAGGTCAAGATTTGGCCGCGAAGGTCCATTTTGGCCCGGTACCGAACAGCCGCCTTTCGTGGCGTACAAAATTAAAGCCACTCAACTTGTAGAGGAGACTTGGGGCTCCACAAGGGTCGTGAAAGCTAGTCTCTAGCCCCAAGGGTTCGGGAGATATAGGGCCGCAAATTCGGTCCACATGTAGACTTGGGGCTCCACAAAGGTCGTGAAAGCTAGTCTCTAGCCCCAAGGGTTCGGGAGATATAGGGCCGCAAATTCGGTCCACATGTAGACTTGGGGCTCCACAAAGGTCGTGAAAGCTAGTCTCTAGCCCCAAGGGTTCGGGAGATATAGGGCCGCAAAGTCGGTCCACATTCCCTTAGGCGTTTCCTATGTTAAAGTTTCCCTATGGAGATTCCAATGTTAAATGGTCACCGGGACGAGGTCCACTTCTCCCGGTACTGTGACCCGGCCATAAGTGTGAGCCACACGCCCTTTGGTGATCTCGTAGGGGAGGACTTGGGCTGTGCACCAACACCAGAACCGAGTCTTTAGCCCGAAAGGCACGCGAGATATAGAGCCGCAAATTCGGTGAAATTCCCTATGGCGATTTCAATGTATTTGACACAGACGATTTTTCATGCGGTTCCGCGAACTTTGTTTCGCGGCCACGGGCCCGCCGTAGCTTTAATCCTGACACATTTTGGCACACATAAACTAGAGATACTTGGCTTTCGAATGAGCCCGGGCTCCAATTTTTGTCACCCCGGGAAGGTGCATCAGGTGGGGGCATGTCGGTTTTGGTTTTGCCGCTCCTCGGCCGTTCAAGTGCGGCGCCTGCCCTTCCTAGTGGCAGAAGCCAAGTGTCCTGGGAGCTCCGCGAGCCTATCCGCGGATTTCTAGGATCCTTGGCCGCGGAGCGGCACCGTTCCAAAGTGCGGTCCGGCGGATTTGGACCGGGTCGTGGTGACCGATTTGCCCCAAACTCCCTGGGTAGATAGCCCTAGACGTGCCCTTTCGAACGATGGTAGTCTTATTAGAGTGGCCCCAAGAGAACCGGAGATAAGCGGGGCCAAAGTAGGTCAAGATTTGGCCGCGAAGGTCCATTTTGGCCCGGTACCGAACAGCCGCCTTTCGTGGCGTACAAAATTAAAGCCACTCAACTTGTAGAGGAGACTTGGGGCTCCACAAGGGTCGTGAAAGCTAGTCTCTAGCCCCAAGGGTTCGGGAGATATAGGGCCGCAAAGTCGGTCCACATTCCCTAAGGCGTTTCCCATTTTAAAGTTTCCCTATGGAGATTCCAATGTTAAATGGTCACCGGGACAAGGTCCACTAATCCCGGTACTGTGACCCGGCCATAAGTGTGAGCCACACGCCCTTTGGTGATCTCGTAGGGGAGGACTTGGGCTCTGCACCAACACCAGAACCGAGTCTCTAGCCCGAAAGGCACGCGAGATATAGAACCGCAAAGTCGGTGAAATTCCCTATGGCGATTCCAATGCATTTGACACTTAGACGATTTTTCATGCGGTTCCGCGCAATTTGTTCCGCGGCCACGGGCCCGCCGTAGCTCCAATCCTGACACATTTTAGCATACATAAACTAGAGATACTTGGCTTTCGAATGAGCCCAGGCTCGAATTCTTGTCACCCCGGGAAGGTGCATCGGTTGGGGGCATGTCGGTTTTGGTTTTGCCGCTCCTCGGCCGTGCAAGTGCGGAGCCTGCCCTTCCTAGTGGCAGAAGCCAAGTGTCCTGGGAGCTCCGCGAGCCGATCCGCGGATCTCTAGGTTCCTTGGCCGCGGAGCGGCACCGTTCCAAAGTGCGGTCCGGCGGATTTGGAACGGGTCGTGGTGACCGATTTGCCTTAAAATCCCTGGGTAGATAGCCCTAGACGTGCCCTTTCGAACGATGGTAGTCCCATTAGTGTGGCCCCAAGAGAACCGGAGATACGCGGGGCCAAAGTAGGTCAAGATTTGGCCGCGAAGGTCCACTTTGGCCCGGTACCGAGCAGTCGCCTTTTGTGGCGTAGAAAATTAAAGCCACTCACTTTGTAGAGGAGACTTGGGGCTCCACGACGGTGCTGAAAGCTAGTCTCTAGCCCCAAGGGTTCGGGAGATATAGGGCCGCAAAGTCGGTCCACATGTAGACTTGGGGCTCCACAAGGGTCGTGAAAGCTAGTCTCTAGCCCCAAGGGTTCGGGAGATATAGGGCCGCAAAGTCGGTCCACATGTAGACTTGGGGCTCCACAAGGGTCGTGAAAGCTAGTCTCTAGCCCCAAGGGTTCGGGAGATATAGGGCCGCAAAATCGGTCCACATGTAGACTTGGGGCTCCACAAGGGTCGTGAAAGCTAGTCTCTAGCCCCAAGGGTTCGGGAGATATAGGGCCGCAAAGTCGGTCCACATGTAGACTTGGGGCTCCACAAGGGTCGTGAAAGCTAGTCTCTAGCCCCAAGGGTTTGGGAGATATAGGGCCGCAAAGTCGGTCCACATTCCCTAAGGCGTTTCCCATGTTAAAGTTTCCCTATGGAGATTCCAATGTTAAATGGTCACCGGGACAAGGTCCACTTCACCCGGTACTGTGACCCGGCCATAAGTGTGAGCCACACGCCCTTTGGTGATCTCGTAGGGGAGGACTTGGGCTCTGCACCAACACCAGAACCGAGTCTCTAGCCCGAAAGGCACGCGAGATATAGAGCCGCAAAGTCGGTGAAATTCCCTATGGCGATTCCAATGCATTTGACACTTAGACGATTTTTCATGCGGTTCCGCGCAATTTGCTCCGCGGCCACGGGCCCGCCGTAGCTCCAATCCTGACACATTTTAGCATACATAAACTAGAGATACTTGGCTTTCGAATGAGCCCAGGCTCGAATTCTTGTCACCCCGGGAAGGTGCATCGGGTGGGGGCATGTCGGTTTTGGTTTTGCCGCTCCTCGGCCGTGCAAGTGCGGAGCCTGCCCTTCCTAGTGGCAGAAGCTAAGTGTCCTGGGAGCTCCGTGAGCCTATCCGCGGATCTCTAGGTTCCTTGGCCGCGGAGCGGCACCGTTCCAAAGTGCGGTCCGGCGGATTTGGGCCGGGTCGTGGTGACCGATTTGCCTTAACCTCCCTGGGTAAATAGCCCTAGACGTGCCCTTTCGAACTATGGTAGTCCCATTAGTGTGGCCCCAAGAGAACCGGAGATACGCGGGGCCAAAGTAGGTCAAGATTTGGCCGCGAAGGTCCACTTTGGCCCGGTACCGAGCAGCCGCCTTTCGTGGCGTACAAAATTAAAGCCTCTCAATTTGTAGAGGAGACTTGGGGCTCCACGACGGTGCTGAACGCTAGTCTCTAGCCCCAAGGGTTCAAGAGTTATAGGGCCGCAAAGTCGGTCCACATGTAGACTTGGGGCTCCACAAGGGTCGTGAAAGCTAGTCTCTAGCCCCAAGGGTTCGGGAGATATAGGGCCGCAAAGTCGGTCCACATTCCCTAAGGCGTTTCCTATGTTAAAGTTTCCCTATGGAGATTCCAATGTTAAATGGTCACCGGGACGAGGTCCACTTCTCCCGGTACTGTGACCCGGCCATAAGTGTGAGCCACACGCCCTTTGGTGATCTCGTAGGGGAGGACTTGGGCTCTGCACCAACACCAGAACCGAGTCTTTAGCCCGAAAGGCACGGGAGATATAGAGCCGCAAATTCGGTGAAATTCCCTATGGCGATTTCAATGTATTTGACACAGACGATTTTTCATGCGGTTCCGCGAACTTTGTTCCGCGGCCACGGGCCCGCCGTAGCTTTAATCCTGACACATTTTGGCACACATAAACTAGAGATACTTGGCTTTCGAATGAGCCCGGGCTCCAATTTTTGTCACCCCGGGAAGGTGCATCAGGTGGGGGCATGTCGGTTTTGGTTTTGCCGCTCCTCGGCCGTTCAAGTGCGGCGCCTGCCCTTCCTAGTGGCAGAAGCCAAGTGTCCTGGGAGCTCCGCGAGCCTATCCGCGGATTTCTAGGATCCTTGGCCGCGGAGCGGCACCGTTTCAAAGTGCGGTCCGGCAGATTTGGACCGGGTCGTGGTGACCGATTTGCCCCAAACTCCCTGGGTAGATAGCCCTAGACGTGCCCTTTCGAACGATGGTAGTCTTATTAGTGTGGCCCCAAGAGAACCGGAGATAAGCGGGGCCAAAGTAGGTCAAGATTTGGCCGCGAAGGTCCATTTTGGCCCGGTACCGAACAGCCGCCTTTCGTGGCGTACAAAATTAAAGCCACTCAACTTGTAGAGGAGACTTGGGGCTCCACAAGGGTCGTGAAAGCTAGTCTCTAGCCCCAAGGGTTCGGGAGATATAGGGCCGCAAAGTCGGTCCACATTCCCTAAGGCGTTTCCCATGTTAAAGTTTCCCTATGGAGATTCCAATGTTAAATGGTCACCGGGACAAGGTCCACTAATCCCGGTACTGTGACCCGGCCATAAGTGTGAGCCACACGCCCTTTGGTAATCTCGTAGGGGAGGACTTGGGCTCTGCACCAACACCAGAACCGAGTCTCTAGCCCGAAAGGCACGCGAGATATAGAGCCGCAAAGTCGGTGAAATTCCCTATGGCGATTTCAATGCATTTGACACTTGGACGATTTTTCATGCGGTTCCGCGAACTTTGTTCCGCGGCCACGGGCCCGCCGTAGCTTTAATCCTGACACATTTTGGCACACATAAACTAGATATACTTGGCTTTCGAATGAGCCCGGGCTCCAATTTTTGTCACCCCGGGAAGGTGCATCAGGTGGGGGCATGTCGGTTTTGGTTTTGCCGCTCCTCGGCCGTGCAAGTGCGGAGCCTGCCCTTCCTAGTGGCAGAAGCCAAGTGTCCTGGGAGCTCCGCGAGCCTATCCGCGGATCTCTAGGTTCCTTGGCCGCGGAGCGGCACCGTTCCAAAGTGCGGTCCGGCGGATTTGGACCGGGTCGTGGTGACCGATTTGCCCCAAACTCCCTGGGTAGATAGCCCTAGACGTGCCCTTTCGAACGATGGTAGTCTTCTAAGTGTGGCCCCAAGAGAACCGGAGATACGCGGGGCCAAAGTAGGTCAAGATTTGGCCGCGAAGGTCCATTTTGGCCCGGTACCGAGCAGCCGCCTTTCGTGGCGTTCAAAATTAAAGCCACCCAGCTTGTAGAGGAGACTTGGGGCTCCACAAGGGTCGTGAAAGCTAGTCTCTAGCCCCAAGGGTTCGGGAGATATAGGGCTGCAAAGTCGGTCCACATTCCCTAAGGCGTTTCCCATGTTAAAGTTTCCCTATGGAGATTCCAATGTTAAATGGTCACCGGGACGAGGTCCACTTCTCCCGGTACTGTGACCCGGCCATAAGTGTGAGCCACACGCCCTTTGGTGAGCTCGTAGTAAAGGACTTCGGCTCTGCACCAACACCAGAATCGAGTCTCTAGCCCGAAAGGCACGCGATATATAGAGCCGCAAATTCGGTGAAATTCCCTATGGCGATTCCAATGCATTTGACACTTGGACGATTTTTCATGCGGTTCCGCGCAATTTGTTCCGCGGCCACGGGCCCGCCGTAGCTCCAATCCTGACACATTTTAGCATACATAAACTAGAGATACTTGGCTTTCGAATGAGCCCAGGCTCGAATTTTTGTCACCCCGGGAAGGTGCATCGGGTGGGGGCATGTCGGTTTTGGTTTTGCCGCTCCTCGGCCGTGCAAGTGCGGAGCCTGCCCTTCCTAGTGGCAGAAGCCAAGTGTCCTGGGAGCTCCGCGAGCCTATCCGCGGATCTCTAGGTTCCTTGGCCGCGGAGCGGCACCGTTCCAAAGTGCGGTCCGGCGGATTTGGACCGGGTCGTGGTGACCGATTTGCCCCAAACTCCCTGGGTAGATAGCCCTAGACGTGCCCTTTCGAACGATGGTAGTCTTCTAAGTGTGGCCCCAAGAGAACCGGAGATACGGGGGGCCAAAGTAGGTCAAGATTTGGCCGCGAAGGTCCATTTTGGCCCGGAACCGAGCAGCCGCCTTTCGTGGCGTACAAAATTAAAGCCACTCACCTTGTAGAGGAGACATGGGGCTCCACAAGGGTCGTGAAAGCTAGTCTCTAGCCCCAAGGTCTCGGGAGATATAGGGCCGCAAAGTCGGTCCACATTCCCTAAGGCGTTTCCTATGTTAAAGTTTCCCTATGGAGATTCCAATGTTAAATGGTCACCGGGACGAGGTCCACTTCTCCCGGTACTGTGACCCGGCCATAAGTGTGAGCCACACGCCCTTTGGTGAGCTCGTAGTAAAGGAACCTAGAGATCCGCGGATCGGCTCGCGGAGCTCCCAGGACACTTGGCTTCTGCCACTAGGAAGGGCAGGCTCCGCACTTGCACGGCCTAGGAGCCAAAACCAAAAACCGACATGCCCCCACCCGATGCACCTTCCCGGGGTGACAAGAATTCGAGCCTGGGCTCATTCGAAAGCCAAGTATCTCTAGTTTATGTATGCTAAAATGTGTCAGGATTGGAGCTACTTCTCCCGGTACTGTGACCCGGCCATAAGTGTGAGCCACACGCCCTTTGGTGAGCTCGTAGTAAAGGACTTCGGCTCTGCACCAACACCAGAATCGGGTCTCTAGCCCGAAAGGCACGCGATATATAGAGCCGCAAATTCGGTGAAATTCCCTATGGCGATTCCAATGCATTTGACACTTAGACGATTTTTCATGCGGTTCCGCGCAATTTGTTCCGCGGCCACGGGCCCACCGTAGCTCCAATCCTGACACATTTTAGCATACATAAACTAGAGATACTTGGCTTTCGAATGAGCCCAGGCTCGAATTTTTGTCACCCCGGGAAGGTGCATCGGGTGGGGGCATGTCGGTTTTGGTTTTGCCGCTCCTCGGCCGTGCAAGTGCGGAGCCTGCCCTTCCTAGTGGCAGAAGCCAAGTGTCCTGGGAGCTCCGCGAGCCTATCCGCGGATCTCTAGGTTCCTTGGCCGCGGAGCGGCACCGTTCCAAAGTGCGGTCCGGCGGATTTGGACCGGGTCGTGGTGACCGATTTGCCCCAAACTCCCTGGGTAGGGAATGTAGGGAATGTGTTCCGCCTTAGGGAATGTGGACCGACTTTGCGGCCCTATATCTCCAAAACCCTTGGGGCTAGAGACTAGCTTTCACGACCCTTGTGGAGCCCCAAGTCTACATGTGGACCGACTTTGCGGCCCTATATCTCCCGAACCCTTGGGGCTAGAGACTAGCTTTCACGACCCTTGTGGAGCCCCAAGTCTACATGTGGACCGACTTTGCGGCCCTATATCTCCCGAACCCTTGGGGCTAGAGACTAGCTTTCACGACCCTTGTGGAGCCCCAAGTCTAGTGTCCTGGGAGCTCCGCGAGCCGATCCGCGGATCTCTAGGTTCCTTGGCCGCGGAGCGGCACCGTTCCAAAGTGCGGTCCGGCGGATTTGGAACGGGTCGTGGTGACCGATTTGCCTTAAAATCCCTGGGTAGATAGCCCTAGACGTGCCCTTTCGAACGATGGTAGTCCCATTAGTGTGGCCCCAAGAGAACCGGAGATACGCGGGGCCAAAGTAGGTCAAGATTTGGCCGCGAAGGTCCACTTTGGCCCGGTACCGAGCAGTCGCCTTTCGTGGCGTACAAAATTAAAGCCACTCACTTTGTAGAGGAGACTTGGGGCTCCACGACGGTGCTGAAAGCTAGTCTCTAGCCCCAAGGGTTCGGGAGATATAGGGCCGCAAAGTCGGTCCACATGTAGACTTGGGGCTCCACAAGGGTCATGAAAGCTAGTCTCTAGCCCCAAGGGTTCGGGAGATATAGGGCCGCAAAGTCGGTCCACATGTAGACTTGGGGCTCCACAAGGGTCGTGAAAGCTAGTCTCTAGCCCCAAGGGTTCGGGAGATATAGGGCCGCAAAGTCGGTCCACATGTAGACTTGGGGCTCCACAAGGGTCGTGAAAGCT
This sequence comes from Dendropsophus ebraccatus, assembly GCF_027789765.1. Taxonomy (NCBI): domain Eukaryota; kingdom Metazoa; phylum Chordata; class Amphibia; order Anura; family Hylidae; genus Dendropsophus; species Dendropsophus ebraccatus. The sequence continues at coordinate 187,610 of NW_027209810.1, read as the reverse complement.
AGTCTCTAGCCCCAAGGGTTCGGGAGATATAGGGCCGCAAAGTCGGTCCACATGTAGACTTGGGGCTCCACAAGGGTCGTGAAAGCTAGTCTCTAGCCCCAAGGGTTTGGGAGATATAGGGCCGCAAAGTCGGTCCACATTCCCTAAGGCGTTTCCCATGTTAAAGTTTCCCTATGGAGATTCCAATGTTAAATGGTCACCGGGACAAGGTCCACTTCACCCGGTACTGTGACCCGGCCATAAGTGTGAGCCACACGCCCTTTGGTGATCTCGTAGGGGAGGACTTGGGCTCTGCACCAACACCAGAACCGAGTCTCTAGCCCGAAAGGCACGCGAGATATAGAGCCGCAAAGTCGGTGAAATTCCCTATGGCGATTCCAATGCATTTGACACTTAGACGATTTTTCATGCGGTTCCGCGCAATTTGTTCCGCGGCCACGGGCCCGCCGTAGCTCCAATCCTGACACATTTTAGCATACATAAAGTAGAGATACTTGGCTTTCGAATGAGCCCAGGCTCGAATTCTTGTCACCCCGGGAAGGTGCATCGGGTGGGGGCATGTCGGTTTTGGTTTTGCCGCTCCTCGGCCGTGCAAGTGCGGAGCCTGCCCTTCCTAGTGGCAGAAGCCAAGTGTCCTGGGAGCTCCGCGAGCCGATCCGCGGATCTCTAGGTTCCTTGGCCGCGGAGCGGCACCGTTCCAAAGTGCGGTCCGGCGGATTTGGAACGGGTCGTGGTGACCGATTTGCCTTAAAAGCCCTGGGTAGATAGCCCTAGACGTGCCCTTTCGAACGATGGTAGTCCCATTAGTGTGGCCCCAAGAGAACCGGAGATACGCGGGGCCAAAGTAGGTCAAGATTTGGCCGCGAAGGTCCACTTTGGCCCGGTACCGAGCAGTCGCCTTTCGTGGTGTAGAAAATTAAAGCCACTCACTTTGTAGAGGAGACTTGGGGCTCCACGACGGTGCTGAAAGCTAGTCTCTAGCCCCAAGGGTTCGGGAGATATAGGGCCGCAAAGTCGGTCCACATGTAGACTTGGGGCTCCACAAGGGTCATGAAAGCTAGTCTCTAGCCCCAAGGGTTCGGGAGATATAGGGCCGCAAAGTCGGTCCACATGTAGACTTGGGGCTCCACAAGGGTCGTGAAAGCTAGTCTCTAGCCCCAAGGGTTCGGGAGATATAGGGCCGCAAAGTCGGTCCACATGTAGACTTGGGGCTCCACAAGGGTCGTGAAAGCTAGTCTCTAGCCCCAAGGGTTCGGGAGATATAGGGCCGCAAAGTCGGTCCACATGTAGACTTGGGGCTCCACAAGGGTCATGAAAGCTAGTCTCTAGCCCCAAGGGTTCGGGAGATATAGGGCCGCAAAGTCGGTCCACATGTAGACTTGGGGCTCCACAAGGGTCGTGAAAGCTAGTCTCTAGCCCCAAGGGTTCGGGAGATATAGGGCCGCAAAGTCGGTCCACATGTAGACTTGGGGCTCCACAACGGTCGTGAAAGCTAGTCTCTAGCCCCAAGGGTTTGGGAGATATAGGGCCGCAAAGTCGGTCCACATTCCCTAAGGCGTTTCCCATGTTAAAGTTTCCCTATGGAGATTCCAATGTTAAATGGTCACCGGGACAAGGTCCACTTCACCCGGTACTGTGACCCGGCCATAAGTGTGAGCCACACGCCCTTTGGTGATCTCGTAGGGGAGGACTTGGGCTCTGCACCAACACCAGAACCGAGTCTCTAGCCCGAAAGGCACGCGAGATATAGAGCCGCAAAGTCGGTGAAATTCCCTATGGCGATTCCAATGCATTTGACACTTAGACGATTTTTCATGCGGTTCCGCGCAATTTGTTCCGCGGCCACGGGCCCGCCGTAGCTCCAATCCTGACACATTTTAGCATACATAAACTAGAGATACTTGGCTTTCGAATGAGCCCAGGCTCGAATTCTTGTCACCCCGGGAAGGTGCATCGGGTGGGGGCATGTCGGTTTTGGTTTTGCCGCTCCTCGGCCGTGCAAGTGCGGAGCCTGCCCTTCCTAGTGGCAGAAGCCAAGTGTCCTGGGAGCTCCGCGAGCCGATCCGCGGATCTCCAGGTTCCTTGGCCGCGGAGCGGCACCGTTCCAAAGTGCGGTCCGGCGGATTTGGAACGGGTCGTGGTGACCGATTTGCCTTAAAAGCCCTGGGTAGATAGCCCTAGACGTGCCCTTTCGAACGATGGTAGTCCCATTAGTGTGGCCCCAAGAGAACCGGAGATACGCGGGGCCAAAGTAGGTCAAGATTTGGCCGCGAAGGTCCACTTTGGCCCGGTACCGAGCAGTCGCCTTTCGTGGTGTAGAAAATTAAAGCCACTCACTTTGTAGAGGAGACTTGGGGCTCCACGACGGTGCTGAAAGCTAGTCTCTAGCCCCAAGGGTTCGGGAGATATAGGGCCGCAAAGTCGGTCCACATGTAGACTTGGGGCTCCACAAGGGTCATGAAAGCTAGTCTCTAGCCCCAAGGGTTCGGGAGATATAGGGCCGCAAAGTCGGTCCACATGTAGACTTGGGGCTCCACAAGGGTCGTGAAAGCTAGTCTCTAGCCCCAAGGGTTCGGGAGATATAGGGCCGCAAAGTCGGTCCACATGTAGACTTGGGGCTCCACAAGGGTCGTGAAAGCTAGTCTCTAGCCCCAAGGGTTCGGGAGATATAGGGCCGCAAAGTCGGTCCACATGTAGACTTGGGGCTCCACAAGGGTCATGAAAGCTAGTCTCTAGCCCCAAGGGTTCGGGAGATATAGGGCCGCAAAGTCGGTCCACATGTAGACTTGGGGCTCCACAAGGGTCGTGAAAGCTAGTCTCTAGCCCCAAGGGTTCGGGAGATATAGGGCCGCAAAGTCGGTCCACATGTAGACTTGGGGCTCCACAAGGGTCGTGAAAGCTAGTCTCTAGCCCCAAGGGTTTGGGAGATATAGGGCCGCAAAGTCGGTCCACATTCCCTAAGGCGTTTCCCATGTTAAAGTTTCCCTATGGAGATTCCAATGTTAAATGGTCACCGGGACAAGGTCCACTTCACCCGGTACTGTGACCCGGCCATAAGTGTGAGCCACACGCCCTTTGGTGATCTCGTAGGGGAGGACTTGGGCTCTGCACCAACACCAGAACCGAGTCTCTAGCCCGAAAGGCACGCGAGATATAGAGCCGCAAAGTCGGTGAAATTCCCTATGGCGATTCCAATGCATTTGACACTTAGACGATTTTTCATGCGGTTCCGCGCAATTTGTTCCGCGGCCACGGGCCCGCCGTAGCTCCAATCCTGACACATTTTAGCATACATAAACTAGAGATACTTGGCTTTCGAATGAGCCCAGGCTCGAATTCTTGTCACCCCGGGAAGGTGCATCGGGTGGGGGCATGTCGGTTTTGGTTTTGCCGCTCCTCGGCCGTGCAAGTGCGGAGCCTGCCCTTCCTAGTGACAGAAGCCAAGTGTCCTGGGAGCTCCGCGAGCCGATCCGCGGATCTCTAGGTTCCTTGGCCGCGGAGCGGCACCGTTCCAAAGTGCGGTCCGGCGGATTTGGAACGGGTCGTGGTGACCGATTTGCCTTAAAAGCCCTGGGTAGATAGCCCTAGACGTGCCCTTTCGAACGATGGTAGTCCCATTAGTGTGGCCCCAAGAGAACCGGAGATACGCGGGGCCAAAGTAGGTCAAGATTTGGCCGCGAAGGTCCACTTTGGCCCGGTACCGAGCAGTCGCCTTTTGTGGCGTAGAAAATTAAAGCCACTCACTTTGTAGAGGAGACTTGGGGCTCCACGACGGTGCTGAAAGCTAGTCTCTAGCCCCAAGAGTTCGGGAGATATAGGGCCGCAAAGTCGGTCCACATGTAGACTTGGGGCTCCACAAGGGTCATGAAAGCTAGTCTCTAGCCCCAAGGGTTCGGGAGATATAGGGCCGCAAAGTCGGTCCACATGTAGACTTGGGGCTCCACAAGGGTCGTGAAAGCTAGTCTCTAGCCCCAAGGGTTCGGGAGATATAGGGCCGCAAAGTCGGTCCACATGTAGACTTGGGGCTCCACAAGGGTCGTGAAAGCTAGTCTCTAGCCCCAAGGGTTCGGGAGATATAGGGCCGCAAAGTCGGTCCACATTCCCTAAGGCGTTTACCATGTTAAAGTTTCCCTATGGAGATTCCAATGTTAAATGGTCACCGGGACAAGTCCACTTCACCCGGTACTGTGACCCGGCCATAAGTGTGAGCCACACGCCCTTTGGTGATCTCGTAGGGGAGGACTTGGGCTCTGCACCAACACCAGAACCGAGTCTCTAGCCCGAAAGGCACGCGAGATATAGAGCCGCAAAGTCGGTGAAATTCCCTATGGCGATTTCAATGCATTTGACACTTGGACGATTTTTCATGCGGTTCCGCGCACTTTGTTTCGCGGCCACGGGCCCGCCGTAGCTCCAATCCTGACACATTTTCTCACACATAAACTAGAGATACTTGGCTTTCGAATGAGCCTGGGCTCGAATTTTTGTCACCCCGGGAAGGTGCATCGGGTGGGGTCATGTCGGTTTTGGTTTTGCCGCTCCTCTGCCGTGCAAGTGCGGAGCGGCACCGTTCCAAAGTGCGGTCCGGCGGATTTGGAACGGGTCGTGGTGACCGATTTGCCTTAAAATCCCTGGGTAGATAGCCCTAGACGTGCCCTTTCGAACGATGGTAGTCCCATTAGTGTGGCCCCAAGAGAACCGGAGATACGCGGGGCCAAAGTAGGTCAAGATTTGGCCGCGAAGGTCCACTTTGGCCCGGTACCGAGCAGTCGCCTTTCGTGGCGTACAAAATTAAAGCCACTCACTTTGTAGAGGAGACTTGGGGCTCCACGACGGTGCTGAAAGCTAGTCTCTAGCCCCAAGGGTTCGGGAGATATAGGGCCGCAAAGTCGGTCCACATGTAGACTTGGGGCTCCACAAGGGTCGTGAAAGCTAGTCTCTAGCCCCAAGGGTTCGGGAGATATAGGGCCGCAAAGTCGGTCCACATGTAGACTTGGGGCTCCACAAGGGTCGTGAAAGCTAGTCTCTAGCCCCAAGGGTTTGGGAGATATAGGGCCGCAAAGTCGGTCCACATTCCCTAAGGCGTTTCCCATGTTAAAGTTTCCCTATGGAGATTCCAATGTTAAATGGTCACCGGGACAAGGTCCACTTCACCCGGTACTGTTACCCGGCCATAAGTGTGAGCCACACGCCCTTTGGTGATCTCGTAGGGGAGGACTTGGGCTCTGCACCAACACCAGAACCGAGTCTCTAGCCCGAAAGGCACGCGAGATATAGAGCCGCAAAGTCGGTGAAATTCCCTATGGCGATTCCAATGCATTTGACACTTAGACGATTTTTCATGCGGTTCCGCGCAATTTGTTCCGCGGCCACGGGCCCGCCGTAGCTCCAATCCTGACACATTTTAGCATACATAAACTAGAGATACTTGGCTTTCGAATGAGCCCAGGCTCGAATTCTTGTCACCCCGGGAAGGTGCATCGGGTGGGGGCATGTCGGTTTTGGTTTTGCCGCTCCTCGGCCGTGCAAGTGCGGAGCCTGCCCTTCCTAGTGGCAGAAGCCAAGTGTCCTGGGAGCTCCGCGAGCCGATCCGCGGATCTCTAGGTTCCTTGGCCGCGGAGCGGCACCGTTCCAAAGTGCGGTCCGGCGGATTTGGAACGGGTCGTGGTGACCGATTTGCCTTAAAATCCCTGGGTAGATAGCCCTAGACGTGCCCTTTCGAACGATGGTAGTCCCATTAGTGTGGCCCCAAGAGAACCGGAGATACGCGGGGCCAAAGTAGGTCAAGATTTGGCCGCGAAGGTCCACTTTGGCCCGGTACCGAGCAGTCGCCTTTTGTGGCGTACAAAATTAAAGCCACTCACTTTGTAGAGGAGACTTGGGGCTCCACGACGGTGCTGAAAGCTAGTCTCTAGCCCCAAGGGTTCGGGAGATATAGGGCCGCAAAGTCGGTCCACATGTAGACTTGGGGCTCCACAAGGGTCGTGAAAGCTAGTCTCTAGCCCCAAGGGTTCGGGAGATATAGGGCCGCAAAGTCGGTCCACATGTAGACTTGGGGCTCCACAAGGGTCGTGAAAGCTAGTCTCTAGCCCCAAGGGTTTGGGAGATATAGGGCCGCAAAGTCGGTCCACATTCCCTAAGGCGTTTCCCATGTTAAAGTTTCCCTATGGAGATTCCAATGTTAAATGGTCACCGGGACAAGGTCCACTTCACCCGGTACTGTGACCCGGCCATAAGTGTGAGCCACACGCCCTTTGGTGATCTCGTAGGGGAGGACTTGGGCTCTGCACCAACACCAGAACCGAGTCTCTAGCCCGAAAGGCGCGCGAGATATAGAGCCGCAAAGTCGGTGAAATTCCCTATGGCGATTCCAATGCATTTGACACTTAGACGATTTTTCATGCGGTTCCGCGCAATTTGTTCCGCGGCCACGGGCCCGCCGTAGCTCCAATCCTGACACATTTTAGCATACATAAACTAGAGATACTTGGCTTTCGAATGAGCCCAGGCTCGAATTCTTGTCACCCCGGGAAGGTGCATCGGGTGGGGGCATGTCGGTTTTGGTTTTGCCGCTCCTCGGCCGTGCAAGTGCGGAGCCTGCCCTTCCTAGTGGCAGAAGCCAAGTGTCCTGGGAGCTCCGCGAGCCGATCCGCGGATCTCTAGGTTCCTTGGCCGCGGAGCGGCACCGTTCCAAAGTGCGGTCCGGCGGATTTGGAACGGGTCGTGGTGACCGATTTGCCTTAAAATCCCTGGGTAGATAGCCCTAGACGTGCCCTTTCGAACGATGGTAGTCCCATTAGTGTGGCCCCAAGAGAACCGGAGATACGCGGGGCCAAAGTAGGTCAAGATTTGGCCGCGAAGGTCCACTTTGGCCCGGTACCGAGCAGTCGCCTTTCGTGGCGTAGAAAATTAAAGCCACTCACTTTGTAGAGGAGACTTGGGGCTCCACGACGGTGCTGAAAGCTAGTCTCTAGCCCCAAGGGTTCGGGAGATATAGGGCCGCAAAGTCGGTCCACATGTAGACTTGGGGCTCCACAAGGGTCATGAAAGCTAGTCTCTAGCCCCAAGGGTTCGGGAGATATAGGGCCGCAAAGTCGGTCCACATGTAGACTTGGGGCTCCACAAGGGTCGTGAAAGCTAGTCTCTAGCCCCAAGGGTTCGGGAGATATAGGGCCGCAAAGTCGGTCCACATGTAGACTTGGGGCTCCACAAGGGTCGTGAAAGCTAGTCTCTAGCCCCAAGGGTTTGGGAGATATAGGGCCGCAAAGTCGGTCCACATTCCCTAAGGCGTTTCCCATGTTAAAGTTTCCCTATGGAGATTCCAATGTTAAATGGTCACCGGGACAAGGTCCACTTCACCCGGTACTGTGACCCGGCCATAAGTGTGAGCCACACGCCCTTTGGTGATCTCGTAGGGGAGGACTTGGGCTCTGCACCAACACCAGAACCGAGTCTCTAGCACGAAAGGCACGCGAGATATAGAGCCGCAAAGTCGGTGAAATTCCCTATGGCGATTCCAATGCATTTGACACTTAGACGATTTTTCATGCGGTTCCGCGCAATTTGTTCCGCGGCCACGGGCCCGCCGTAGCTCCAATCCTGACACATTTTAGCATACATAAACTAGAGATACTTGGCTTTCGAATGAGCCCAGGCTCGAATTCTTGTCACCCCGGGAAGGTGCATCGGGTGGGGGCATGTCGGTTTTGGTTTTGCCGCTCCTCGGCCGTGCAAGTGCGGAGCCTGCCCTTCCTAGTGGCAGAAGCAAAGTGTCCTGGGAGCTCCGCGAGCCGATCCGCGGATCTCTAGGTTCCTTGGCCGCGGAGCGGCACCGTTCCAAAGTGCGGTCCGGCTGATTTGGAACGGGTCGTGGTGACCGATTTGCCTTAAAATCCCTGGGTAGATAGCCCTAGACGTGCCCTTTCGAACGATGGTAGTCCCATTAGTGTGGCCCCAAGAGAACCGGAGATACGCGGGGCCAAAGTAGGTCAAGATTTGGCCGCGAAGGTCCACTTTGGCCCGGTACCGAGCAGTCGCCTTTCGTGGCGTAGAAAATTAAAGCCACTCACTTTGTAGAGGAGACTTGGGGCTCCACGACGGTGCTGAAAGCTAGTCTCTAGCCCCAAGGGTTCGGGAGATATAGGGCCGCAAAGTCGGTCCACATGTAGACTTGGGGCTCCACAAGGGTCATGAAAGCTAGTCTCTAGCCCCAAGGGTTCGGGAGATATAGGGCCGCAAAGTCGGTCCACATGTAGACTTGGGGCTCCACAAGGGTCGTGAAAGCTAGTCTCTAGCCCCAAGGGTTCGGGAGATATAGGGCCGCAAAGTCGGTCCACATGTAGACTTGGGGCTCCACAAGGGTCGTGAAAGCTAGTCTCTAGCCCCAAGGGTTCGGGAGATATAGGGCCGCAATGTCGGGTCGTGAAAGCTAGTCTCTAGCCCCAAGGGTTTGGGAGATATAGGGCCGCAAAGTCGGTCCACATTCCCTAAGGCGTTTCCCATGTTAAAGTTTCCCTATGGAGATTCCAATGTTAAATGGTCACCGGGACAAGGTCCACTTCACCCGGTACTGTGACCCGGCCATAAGTGTGAGCCACACGCCCTTTGGTGATCTCGTAGGGGAGGACTTGGGCTCTGCACCAACACCAGAACCGAGTCTCTAGCCCGAAAGGCACGCGAGATATAGAGCCGCAAAGTCGGTGAAATTCCCTATGGCGATTTCAATGCATTTGACACTTGGACGATTTTTCATGCGGTTCCGCGCACTTTGTTTCGCGGCCACGGGCCCGCCGTAGCTCCAATCCTGACACATTTTCGCACACATAAACTAGAGATACTTGGCTTTCGAATGAGCCTGGCTCGAATTTTTGTCACCCCGGGAAGGTGCATCGGGTGGGGTCATGTCGGTTTTGGTTTTGCCGCTCCTCTGCCGTGCAAGTGCGGAGCCTGCCCTTCCTAGTGGCAGGATCCAAGGGTCCTGGGAGGTCCGCAAGCCTATCCGAGGATCTTTAGGTGCCTTGGCCGCGGAGCGGCACCGTTCCAAAGTGCGGTCCGGCGGATTTGGACCGGGTCGAGGTGACCGATTTGCCCCAAACTCCCTGGTTAGATAGCCCTAGACGTGCCCTTTCGAATGATTGTAAACTTATTAGTGTGGCCCCAAGAGAACCGGAGATACGCGGGGCCAAAGTAGGTCAAGATTTGGCCGCGAAGGTCCATTTTGGCCCGGTACCGAGCAGCCGCCTTTCGTGGCGTAGAAAATTAAAGCCACTCACTTTGTAGAGGAGACTTGGGGCTCCACGACGGTGCTGAAAGCTAGTCTCTAGCCCCAAGGGTTCGGGAGATATAGGGCCGCAAAGTCGGTCCACATGTAGACTTGGGGCTCCACAAGGGTCATGAAAGCTAGTCTCTAGCCCCAAGGGTTCGGGAGATATAGGGCCGCAAAGTCGGTCCACATGTAGACTTGGGGCTCCACAAGGGTCGTGAAAGCTAGTCTCTAGCCCCAAGGGTTCGGGAGATATACGGCCGCAAAGTCGGTCCACATGTAGACTTGGGGCTCCACAAGGGTCGTGAAAGCTAGTCTCTAGCCCCAAGGGTTCGGGAGATATAGGGCCGCAAAGTCGGTCCACATGTAGACTTGGGGCTCCACAAGGGTCGTGAAAGCTAGTCTCTAGCCCCAAGGGTTTGGGAGATATAGGGCCGCAAAGTCGGTCCACATTCCCTAAGGCGTTTCCCATGTTAAAGTTTCCCTATGGAGATTCCAATGTTAAATGGTCACCGGGACAAGGTCCACTTCACACGGTACTGTGACCCGGCCATAAGTGTGAGCCACACGCCCTTTGGTGATCTCGTAGGGGAGGACTTGGGCTCTGCACCAACACCAGAACCGAGTATCTAGCCCGAAAGGCACGCGAGATATAGAGCCGCAAAGTCGGTGAAATTCCCTATGGCGATTTCAATGCATTTGACACTTGGACGATTTTTCATGCGGTTCCGCACACTTTGTTTCGCGGCCACGGGCCCGCCGTAGCTCCAATCCTGACACATTTTGGCACACATAAACTAGAGATACTTGGCTTTCGAATGAGCCTGGGCTCGAATTTTTGTCACCCCGGGAAGGTGCATCGGGTGGGGTCATGTCGGTTTTGGTTTTGCCGCTCCTCTGCCGTGCAAGTGCGGAGCGGCACCGTTCCAAAGTGCGGTCCGGCGGATTTGGAACGGGTCGTGGTGACCGATTTGCCTTAAAATCCCTGGGTAGATAGCCCTAGACGTGCCCTTTCGAACGATGGTAGTCCCATTAGTGTGGCCCCAAGAGAACCGGAGATACGCGGGGCCAAAGTAGGTCAAGATTTGGCCGCAAAGGTCCACTTTGGCCCGGTACCGAGCAGTCGCCTTTCGTGGCGTACAAAATTAAAGCCACTCACTTTGTAGAGGAGACTTGGGGCTCCACGACGGTGCTGAAAGCTAGTCTCTAGCCCCAAGGGTTCGGGAGATATAGGGCCGCAAAGTCGGTCCACATGTAGACTTGGGGCTCCACAAGGGTCGTGAAAGCTAGTCTCTAGCCCCAAGGGTTTGGGAGATATAGGGCCGCAAAGTCGGTCCACATTCCCTAAGGCGTTTCCCATGTTAAAGTTTCCCTATGGAGATTCCAATGTTAAATGGTCACCGGGACAAGGTCCACTTCACCCGGTACTGTGACCCGGCCATAAGTGTGAGCCACACGCCCTTTGGTGATCTCGTAGGGGAGGACTTGGGCTCTGCACCAACACCAGAACCGAGTCTCTAGCCCGAAAGGCACGCGAGATATAGAGCCGCAAAGTCGGTGAAATTCCCTATGGCGATTCCAATGCATTTGACACTTAGACGATTTTTCATGCGGTTCCGCGCAATTTGTTCCGCGGCCACGGGCCCGCCGTAGCTCCAATCCTGACACATTTTAGCATACATAAACTAGAGATACTTGGCTTTCGAATGAGCCCAGGCTCGAATTCTTGTCACCCCGGGAAGGTGCATCGGTTGGGGGCATGTCGGTTTTGGTTTTGCCGCTCCTCGGCCGTGCAAGTGCGGAGCCTGCCCTTCCTAGTGGCAGAAGCAAAGTGTCCTGGGAGCTCCGCGAGCCGATCCGCGGATCTCCTAGGTTCCTTGGCCGCGGAGCGGCACCGTTCCAAAGTGCGGTCCGGCGGATTTGGAACGGGTCGTGGTGACCGATTTGCCTTAAAATCACTGGGTAGATAGCCCTAGACGTGCCCTTTCGAACGATGGTAGTCCCATTAGTGTGGCCCCAAGAGAACCGGAGATACGCGGGGCCAAAGTAGGTCAAGATTTGGCCGCGAAGGTCCACTTTGGCCCGGTACCGAGCAGTCGCCTTTCGTGGCGTAGAAAATTAAAGCCACTCACTTTGTAGAGGAGACTTGGGGCTCCACGACGGTGCTGAAAGCTAGTCTCTAGCCCCAAGGGTTCGGGAGATATAGGGCCGCAAAGTCGGTCCACATGTAGACTTGGGGCTCCACAAGGGTCATGAAAGCTAGTCTCTAGCCCCAAGGGTTCGCGAGATATAGGGCCGCAAAGTCGGTCCACATGTAGACTTGGGGCTCCACAAGGGTCGTGAAAGCTAGTCTCTAGCCCCAAGGGTTCGGGAGATATAGGGCCGCAAAGTCGGTCCACATGTAGACTTGGGGCTCCACAAGGGTCGTGAAAGCTAGTCTCTAGCCCCAAGGGTTCGGGAGATATAGGGCCGCAAAGTCGGTCCACATGTAGACTTGGGGCTCCACAAGGGTCGTGAAAGCTAGTCTCTAGCCCCAAGGGTTTGGGAGATATAGGGCCGCAAAGTCGGTCCACATTCCCTAAGGCGTTTCCCATGTTAAAGTTTCCCTATGGAGATTCCAATGTTAAATGGTCACCGGGACAAGGTCCACTTCACCCGGTACTGTGACCCGGCCATAAGTGTGAGCCACACGCCCTTTGGTGATCTCGTAGGGGAGGACTTGGGCTCTGCACCAACACCAGAACCGAGTCTCTAGCACGAAAGGCACGCGAGATATAGAGCCGCAAAGTCGGTGAAATTCCCTATGGCGATTCCAATGCATTTGACACTTAGACGATTTTTCATGCGGTTCCGCGCAATTTGTTCCGCGGCCACGGGCCCGCCGTAGCTCCAATCCTGACACATTTTAGCATACATAAACTAGAGATACTTGGCTTTCGAATGAGCCCAGGCTCGAATTCTTGTCACCCCGGGAAGGTGCATCGGGTGGGGGCATGTCGGTTTTGGTTTTGCCGCTCCTCGGCCGTGCAAGTGCGGAGCCTGCCCTTCCTAGTGGCAGAAGCCAAGTGTCCTGGGAGCTCCGCGAGCCGATCCGCGGATCTCTAGGTTCCTTGGCCGCGGAGCGGCACCGTTCCAAAGTGCGGTCCGGCGGATTTGGAACGGGTCGTGGTGACCGATTTGCCTTAAAATCCCTGGGTAGATAGCCCTAGACGTGCCCTTTCGAACGATGGTAGTCCCATTAGTGTGGCCCCAAGAGAACCGGAGATACGCGGGGCCCAAGTAGGTCAAGATTTGGCCGCGAAGGTCCACTTTGGCCCGGTACCGAGCAGTCGCCTTTCGTGGCGTACAAAATTAAAGCCACTCACTTTGTAGAGGAGACTTGGGGCTCCACGACGGTGCTGAAAGCTAGTCTCTAGCCCCAAGGGTTCGGGAGATATAGGGCCGCAAAGTCGGTCCACATGTAGACTTGGGGCTCCACAAGGGTCATGAAAGCTAGTCTCTAGCCCCAAGGGTTCGGGAGATATAGGGCCGCAAAGTCGGTCCACATGTAGACTTGGGGCTCCACAAGGGTCGTGAAAGCTAGTCTCTAGCCCCAAGGGTTCGGGAGATATAGGGCCGCAAAGTCGGTCCACATGTAGACTTGGGGCTCCACAAGGGTCGTGAAAGCTAGTCTCTAGCCCCAAGGGTTCGGGAGATATAGGGCCAGCAAAGTCGGTCCACATTCCCTAAGGCGTTTCCCATGTTAAAGTTTCCCTATGGAGATTCCAATGTTAAATGGTCACCGGGACAAGTCCACTTCACCCGGTACTGTGACCCGGCCATAAGTGTGAGCCACACGCCCTTTGGTGATCTCGTAGGGGAGGACTTGGGCTCTTGCACCAACACCAGAACCGAGTCTCTAGCCCGAAAGGCACGCGATATATAGAGCCGCAAAGTCGGTGAATTTCCCTATGGCGATTCCAATGCATTTGACACTTAGACGATTTTTCATGCGGTTCCGCGCAATTTGTTCCGCGGCCACGGGCCCGCCGTAGCTCCAATCCTGACACATTTTAGCATACATAAACTAGAGATACTTGGCTTTCGAATGAGCCCAGGCTCGAATTCTTGTCACCCCGGGAAGGTGCATCGGTTGGGGGCATGTCGGTTTTGGTTTTGCCGCTCCTCGGCCGTGCAAGTGCGGAGCCTGCCCTTCCTAGTGGCAGAAGCCAAGTGTCCTGGGAGCTCCGCGAGCCGATCCGCGGATCTCTAGGTTCCTTGGCCGCGGAGCGGCACCGTTCCAAAGTGCGGTCCGGCGGATTTGGAACGGGTCGTGGTGACCAATTTGCCTTAAAAGCCCTGGTTAGATAGCCCTAGACGTGCCCTTTCGAACGATGGTAGTCCCATTAGTGTGGCCCCAAGAGAACCGGAGATACGCGGGGCCAAAGTAGGTCAAGATTTGGCCGCGAAGGTCCACTTTGGCCCGGTACCGAGCAGTCGCCTTTCGTGGCGTACAAAATTAAAGCCACTCACTTTGTAGAGGAGACTTGGGGCTCCACGACGGTGCTGAAAGCTAGTCTCTAGCCCCAAGAGTTCGGGAGATATAGGGCCGCAAAGTCGGTCCACATGTAGACTTGGGGCTCCACAAGGGTCATGAAAGCTAGTCTCTAGCCCCAAGGGTTCGGGAGATATAGGGCCGCAAAGTCGGTCCACATGTAGACTTGGGGCTCCACAAGGGTCGTGAAAGCTAGTCTCTAGCCCCAAGGGTTCGGGAGATATAGGGCCGCAAAGTCGGTCCACATGTAGACTTGGGGCTCCACAAGGGTCGTGAAAGCTAGTCTCTAGCCCCAAGGGTTTGGGAGATATAGGGCCGCAAAGTCGGTCCACATTCCCTAAGGCGTTTCCCATGTTAAAGTTTCCCTATGGAGATTCCAATGTTAAATGGTCACCGGGACAAGGTCCACTTCACCCGGTACTGTGACCCGGCCATAAGTGTGAGCCACACGCCCTTTGGTGATCTCGTAGGGGAGGACTTGGGCTCTGCACCAACACCAGAACCGAGTCTCTAGCCCGAAAGGCACGCGAGATATAGAGCCGCAAAGTCGGTGAAATTCCCTATGGCGATTCCAATGCATTTGACACTTAGACGATTTTTCATGCGGTTCCGCGCAATTTGTTCCGCGGCCACGGGCCCGCCGTAGCTCCAATCCTGACACATTTTAGCATACATAAACTAGAGATACTTGGCTTTCGAATGAGCCCAGGCTCGAATTCTTGTCACCCCGGGAAGGTGCATCGGTTGGGGGCATGTCGGTTTTGGTTTTGCCGCTCCTCGGCCGTGCAAGTGCGGAGCCTGCCCTTCCTAGTGGCAGAAGCAAAGTGTCCTGGGAGCTCCGCGAGCCGATCCGCGGATCTCTAGGTTCCTTGGCCGCGGAGCGGCACCGTTCCAAAGTGCGGTCCGGCGGATTTGGAACGGGTCGTGGTGACCGATTTGCCTTAAAATCCCTGGGTAGATAGCCCTAGACGTGCCCTTTCGAACGATGGTAGTCCCATTAGTGTGGCCCCAAGAGAACCGGAGATACGCGGGGCCAAAGTAGGTCAAGATTTGGCCGCGAAGGTCCACTTTGGCCCGGTACCGAGCAGTCGCCTTTCGTGGCGTAGAAAATTAAAGCCACTCACTTTGTAGAGGAGACTTGGGGCTCCACGACGGTGCTGAAAGCTAGTCTCTAGCCCCAAGGGTTCGGGAGATATAGGGCCGCAAAGTCGGTCCACATGTAGACTTGGGGCTCCACAAGGGTCATGAAAGCTAGTCTCTAGCCCCAAGGGTTCGGGAGATATAGGGCCGCAAAGTCGGTCCACATGTAGACTTGGGGCTCCACAAGGGTCGTGAAAGCTAGTCTCTAGCCCCAAGGGTTCGGGAGATATAGGGCCGCAAAGTCGGTCCACATGTAGACTTGGGGCTCCACAAGGGTCGTGAAAGCTAGTCTCTAGCCCCAAGGGTTCGGGAGATATAGGGCCGCAAAGTCGGTCCACATGTAGACTTGGGGCTCCACAAGGGTCGTGAAAGCTAGTCTCTAGCCCCAAGGGTTTGGGAGATATAGGGCCGCAAAGTCGGTCCACATTCCCTAAGGCGTTTCCCATGTTAAAGTTTCCCTATGGAGATTCCAATGTTAAATGGTCACCGGGACAAGGTCCACTTCACACGGTACTGTGACCCGGCCATAAGTGTGAGCCACACGCCCTTTGGTGATCTCGTAGGGGAGGACTTGGGCTCTGCACCAACACCAGAACCGAGTATCTAGCCCGAAAGGCACGCGAGATATAGAGCCGCAAAGTCGGTGAAATTCCCTATGGCGATTTCAATGCATTTGACACTTGGACGATTTTTCATGCGGTTCCGCGCACTTTGTTTCGCGGCCACGGGCCCGCCGTAGCTCCAATCCTGACACATTTTGGCACACATAAACTAGAGATACTTGGCTTTCGAATGAGCCTGGGCTCGAATTTTTGTCACCCCGGGAAGGTGCATCGGGTGGGGTCATGTCGGTTTTGGTTTTGCCGCTCCTCTGCCGTGCAAGTGCGGAGCGGCACCGTTCCAAAGTGCGGTCCGGCGGATTTGGAACGGGTCGTGGTGACCGATTTGCCTTAAAAGTCCCTGGGTAGATAGCCCTAGACGTGCCCTTTCGAACGATGGTAGTCCCATTAGTGTGGCCCCAAGAGAACCGGAGATACGCGGGGCCAAAGTAGGTCAAGATTTGGCCGCAAAGGTCCACTTTGGCCCGGTACCGAGCAGTCGCCTTTCGTGGCGTACAAAATTAAAGCCACTCACTTTGTAGAGGAGACTTGGGGCTCCACGACGGTGCTGAAAGCTAGTCTCTAGCCCCAAGGGTTCGGGAGATATAGGGCCGCAAAGTCGGTCCACATGTAGACTTGGGGCTCCACAAGGGTCGTGAAAGCTAGTCTCTAGCCCCAAGGGTTTGGGAGATATAGGGCCGCAAAGTCGGTCCACATTCCCTAAGGCGTTTCCCATGTTAAAGTTTCCCTATGGAGATTCCAATGTTAAATGGTCACCGGGACAAGGTCCACTTCACCCGGTACTGTGACCCGGCCATAAGTGTGAGCCACACGCCCTTTGGTGATCTCGTAGGGGAGGACTTGGGCTCTGCACCAACACCAGAACCGAGTCTCTAGCCCGAAAGGCACGCGAGATATAGAGCCGCAAAGTCGGTGAAATTCCCTATGGCGATTCCAATGCATTTGACACTTAGACGATTTTTCATGCGGTTCCGCGCAATTTGTTCCGCGGCCACGGGCCCGCCGTAGCTCCAATCCTGACACATTTTAGCATACATAAACTAGAGATACTTGGCTTTCGAATGAGCCCAGGCTCGAATTCTTGTCACCCCGGGAAGGTGCATCGGTTGGGGGCATGTCGGTTTTGGTTTTGCCGCTCCTCGGCCGTGCAAGTGCGGAGCCTGCCCTTCCTAGTGGCAGAAGCAAAGTGTCCTGGGAGCTCCGCGAGCCGATCCGCGGATCTCCAGGTTCCTTGGCCGCGGAGCGGCACCGTTCCAAAGTGCGGTCCGGCGGATTTGGAACGGGTCGTGGTGACCGATTTGCCTTAAAATCACTGGGTAGATAGCCCTAGACGTGCCCTTTCGAACGATGGTAGTCCCATTAGTGTGGCCCCAAGAGAACCGGAGATACGCGGGGCCAAAGTAGGTCAAGATTTGGCCGCGAAGGTCCATTTTGGCCCGGTACCGAGCAGTCGCCTTTCGTGGCGTAGAAAATTAAAGCCACTCACTTTGTAGAGGAGACTTGGGGCTCCACGACGGTGCTGAAAGCTAGTCTCTAGCCCCAAGGGTTCGGGAGATATAGGGCCGCAAAGTCGGTCCACATGTAGACTTGGGGCTCCACAAGGGTCATGAAAGCTAGTCTCTAGCCCCAAGGGTTCGGGAGATATAGGGCCGCAAAGTCGGTCCACATGTAGACTTGGGGCTCCACAAGGGTCGTGAAAGCTAGTCTCTAGCCCCAAGGGTTCGGGAGATATAGGGCCGCAAAGTCGGTCCACATGTAGACTTGGGGCTCCACAAGGGTCGTGAAAGCTAGTCTCTAGCCCCAAGGGTTCGGGAGATATAGGGCCGCAAAGTCGGTCCACATGTAGACTTGGGGCTCCACAAGGGTCGTGAAAGCTAGTCTCTAGCCCCAAGGGTTTGGGAGATATAGGGCCGCAAAGTCGGTCCACATTCCCTAAGGCGTTTCCCATGTTAAAGTTTCCCTATGGAGATTCCAATGTTAAATGGTCACCGGGACAAGGTCCACTTCACCCGGTACTGTGACCCGGCCATAAGTGTGAGCCACACGCCCTTTGGTGATCTCGTAGGGGAGGACTTGGGCTCTGCACCAACACCAGAACCGAGTCTCTAGCACGAAAGGCACGCGAGATATAGAGCCGCAAAGTCGGTGAAATTCCCTATGGCGATTCCAATGCATTTGACACTTAGACGATTTTTCATGCGGTTCCGCGCAATTTGTTCCGCGGCCACGGGCCCGCCGTAGCTCCAATCCTGACACATTTTAGCATACATAAACTAGAGATACTTGGCTTTCGAATGAGCCCAGGCTCGAATTCTTGTCACCCCGGGAAGGTGCATCGGGTGGGGGCATGTCGGTTTTGGTTTTGCCGCTCCTCGGCCGTGCAAGTGCGGAGCCTGCCCTTCCTAGTGGCAGAAGCCAAGTGTCCTGGGAGCTCCGCGAGCCGATCCGCGGATCTCTAGGTTCCTTGGCCGCGGAGCGGCACCGTTCCAAAGTGCGGTCCGGCGGATTTGGAACGGGTCGTGGTGACCGATTTGCCTTAAAATCCCTGGGTAGATAGCCCTAGACGTGCCCTTTCGAACGATGGTAGTCCCATTAGTGTGGCCCCAAGAGAACCGGAGATACGCGGGGCCAAAGAAGGTCAAGATTTGGCCGCGACGGTCCACTTTGGCCCGGTAACGAGCAGTCGCCTTTCGTGGCGTACAAAATTAAAGCCACTCACTTTGTAGAGGAGACTTGGGGCTCCACGACGGTGCTGAAAGCTAGTCTCTAGCCCCAAGGGTTCGGGAGATATAGGGCCGCAAAGTCGGTCCACATGTAGACTTGGGGCTCCACAAGGGTCATGAAAGCTAGTCTCTAGCCCCAAGGGTTCGGGAGATATAGGGCCGCAAAGTCTGTCCACATGTAGACTTGGGGCTCCACAAGGGTCGTGAAAGCTAGTCTCTAGCCCCAAGGGTTCGGGAGATATAGGGCCGCAAAGTCGGTCCACATGTAGACTTGGGGCTCCACAAGGGTCGTGAAAGCTAGTCTCTAGCCCCAAGGGTTCGGGAGATATAGGGCCGCAAAGTCGGTCCACATTCCCTAAGGCGTTTCCCATGTTAAAGTTTCCCTATGGAGATTCCAATGTTAAATGGTCACCGGGACAAGTCCACTTCACCCGGTACTGTGACCCGGCCATAAGTGTGAGCCACACGCCCTTTGGTGATCTCGTAGGGGAGGACTTGGGCTCTGCACCAACACCAGAACCGAGTCTCTAGCCCGAAAGGCACGCGATATATAGAGCCGCAAAGTCGGTGAATTTCCCTATGGCGATTCCAATGCATTTGACACTTAGACGATTTTTCATGCGGTTCCGCGCAATTTGTTCCGCGGCCACGGGCCCGCCGTAGCTCCAATCCTGACACATTTTAGCATACATAAACTAGAGATACTTGGCTTTCGAATGAGCCCAGGCTCGAATTCTTGTCACCCCGGGAAGGTGCATCGGTTGGGGGCATGTCGGTTTTGGTTTTGCCGCTCCTCGGCCGTGCAAGTGCGGAGCCTGCCCTTCCTAGTGGCAGAAGCCAAGTGTCCTGGGAGCTCCGCGAGCCGATCCGCGGATCTCCAGGTTCCTTGGCCGCGGAGCGGCACCGTTCCAAAGTGCGATCCGGCGGATTTGGAACGGGTCGTGGTGACCAATTTGCCTTAAAAGCCCTGGTTAGATAGCCCTAGACGTGCCCTTTCGAACGATGGTAGTCCCATTAGTGTGGCCCCAAGAGAACCGGAGATACGCGGGGCCAAAGTAGGTCAAGATTTGGCCGCGAAGGTCCACTTTGGCCCGGTACCGAGCAGTCGCCTTTCGTGGCGTACAAAATTAAAGCCACTCACTTTGTAGAGGAGACTTGGGGCTCCACGACGGTGCTGAAAGCTAGTCTCTAGCCCCAAGAGTTCGGGAGATATAGGGCCGCAAAGTCGGTCCACATGTAGACTTGGGGCTCCACAAGGGTCATGAAAGCTAGTCTCTAGCCCCAAGGGTTCGGGAGATATAGGGCCGCAAAGTCGGTCCACATGTAGACTTGGGGCTCCACAAGGGTCGTGAAAGCTAGTCTCTAGCCCCAAGGGTTCGGGAGATATAGGGCCGCAAAGTCGGTCCACATGTAGACTTGGGGCTCCACAAGGGTCGTGAAAGCTAGTCTCTAGCCCCAAGGGTTTGGGAGATATAGGGCCGCAAAGTCGGTCCACATTCCCTAAGGCGTTTCCCATGTTAAAGTTTCCCTATGGAGATTCCAATGTTAAATGGTCACCGGGACAAGGTCCACTTCACCCGGTACTGTGACCCGGCCATAAGTGTGAGCCACACGCCCTTTGGTGAGCTCGTAGGGGAGGACTTGGGCTCTGCACCAACACCAGAACCGAGTCTCTAGCCCGAAAGGCACGCGAGATATAGAGCCGCAAAGTCGGTGAAATTCCCTATGGCGATTCCAATGCATTTGACACTTAGACGATTTTTCATGCGGTTCCGCGCAATTTGTTCCGCGGCCACGGGCCCGCCGTAGCTCCAATCCTGACACATTTTAGCATACATAAACTAGAGATACTTGGCTTTCGAATGAGCCCAGGCTCGAATTCTTGTCACCCCGGGAAGGTGCATCGGTTGGGGGCATGTCGGTTTTGGTTTTGCCGCTCCTCGGCCGTGCAAGTGCGGAGCCTGCCCTTCCTAGTGGCAGAAGCAAAGTGTCCTGGGAGCTCCGCGAGCCGATCCGCGGATCTCTAGGTTCCTTGGCCGCGGAGCGGCACCGTTCCAAAGTGCGGTCCGGCGGATTTGGAACGGGTCGTGGTGACCGATTTGCCTTAAAATCCCTGGGTAGATAGCCCTAGACGTGCCCTTTCGAACGATGGTAGTCCCATTAGTGTGGCCCCAAGAGAACCGGAGATACGCGGGGCCAAAGTAGGTCAAGATTTGGCCGCGAAGGTCCACTTTGGCCCGGTACCGAGCAGTCGCCTTTCGTGGCGTAGAAAATTAAAGCCACTCACTTTGTAGAGGAGACTTGGGGCTCCACGACGGTGCTGAAAGCTAGTCTCTAGCCCCAAGGGTTCGGGAGATATAGGGCCGCAAAGTCGGTCCACATGTAGACTTGGGGCTCCACAAGGGTCATGAAAGCTAGTCTCTAGCCCCAAGGGTTCGGGAGATATAGGGCCGCAAAGTCGGTCCACATGTAGACTTGGGGCTCCACAAGGGTCGTGAAAGCTAGTCTCTAGCCCCAAGGGTTCGGGAGATATAGGGCCGCAAAGTCGGTCCACATGTAGACTTGGGGCTCCACAAGGGTCGTGAAAGCTAGTCTCTAGCCCCAAGGGTTCGGGAGATATAGGGCCGCAAAGTCGGTCCACATTCCCTAAGGCGTTTACCATGTTAAAGTTTCCCTATGGAGATTCCAATGTTAAATGGTCACCGGGACAAGTCCACTTCACCCGGTACTGTGACCCGGCCATAAGTGTGAGCCACACGCCCTTTAATGATCTCGTAGGGGAGGACTTGGGCTCTGCACCAACACCAGAACCGAGTCTCTAGCCCGAAAGGCACGCGAGATATAGAGCCGCAAAGTCGGTGAAATTCCCTATGGCGATTTCAATGCATTTGACACTTGGACGATTTTTCATGCGGTTCCGCGCACTTTGTTTCGCGGCCACGGGCCCGCCGTAGCTCCAATCCTGACACATTTTGGCACACATAAACTAGAGATACTTGGCTTTCGAATGAGCCCAGGCTCGAATTTTTGTCACCCCGGGAAGGTGCATCGGTTGGGGGCATGTCGGTTTTGGTTTTGCCGCTCCTCTGCCGTGCAAGTGCGGAGCCTGCCCTTCCTAGTGGCAGGATCCAAGGGTCCTGGGAGGTCCGCAAGCCTATCCGAGGATCTTTAGGTGCCTTGGCCGCGGAGCGGCACCGTTCCAAAGTGCGGTCCGGCGGATTTGGACCGGGTCGAGGTGACCGATTTGCCCCAAACTCCCTGGTTAGATAGCCCTAGACGTGCCCTTTCGAATGATTGTAAACTTATTAGTGTGGCCCCAAGAGAACCGGAGATACGCGGGGCCAAAGTAGGTCAAGATTTGGCCGCGAAGGTCCATTTTGGCCCGGTACCGAGCAGCCGCCTTTCGTGGCGTAGAAAATTAAAGCCACTCACTTTGTAGAGGAGACTTGGGGCTCCACGACGGTGCTGAAAGCTAGTCTCTAGCCCCAAGGGTTCGGGAGATATAGGGCCGCAAAGTCGGTCCACATGTAGACTTGGGGCTCCACAAGGGTCATGAAAGCTAGTCTCTAGCCCCAAGGGTTCGGGAGATATAGGGCCGCAAAGTCGGTCCACATGTAGACTTGGGGCTCCACAAGGGTCGTGAAAGCTAGTCTCTAGCCCCAAGGGTTCGGGAGATATACGGCCGCAAAGTCGGTCCACATGTAGACTTGGGGCTCCACAAGGGTCGTGAAAGCTAGTCTCTAGCCCCAAGGGTTCGGGAGATATAGGGCCGCAAAGTCGGTCCACATGTAGACTTGGGGCTCCACAAGGGTCGTGAAAGCTAGTCTCTAGCCCCAAGGGTTTGGGAGATATAGGGCCGCAAAGTCGGTCCACATTCCCTAAGGCGTTTCCCATGTTAAAGTTTCCCTATGGAGATTCCAATGTTAAATGGTCACCGGGACAAGGTCCACTTCACACGGTACTGTGACCCGGCCATAAGTGTGAGCCACACGCCCTTTGGTGATCTCGTAGGGGAGGACTTGGGCTCTGCACCAACACCAGAACCGAGTATCTAGCCCGAAAGGCACGCGAGATATAGAGCCGCAAAGTCGGTGAAATTCCCTATGGCGATTTCAATGCATTTGACACTTGGACGATTTTTCATGCGGTTCCGCGCACTTTGTTTCGCGGCCACGGGCCCGCCGTAGCTCCAATCCTGACACATTTTGGCACACATAAACTAGAGATACTTGGCTTTCGAATGAGCCTGGGCTCGAATTTTTGTCACCCCGGGAAGGTGCATCGGGTGGGGTCATGTCGGTTTTGGTTTTGCCGCTCCTCTGCCGTGCAAGTGCGGAGCGGCACCGTTCCAAAGTGCGGTCCGGCGGATTTGGAACGGGTCGTGGTGACCGATTTGCCTTAAAATCCCTGGGTAGATAGCCCTAGACGTGCCCTTTCGAACGATGGTAGTCCCATTAGTGTGGCCCCAAGAGAACCGGAGATACGCGGGGCCAAAGTAGGTCAAGATTTGGCCGCAAAGGTCCACTTTGGCCCGGTACCGAGCAGTCGCCTTTCGTGGCGTACAAAATTAAAGCCACTCACTTTGTAGAGGAGACTTGGGGCTCCACGACGGTGCTGAAAGCTAGTCTCTAGCCCCAAGGGTTCGGGAGATATAGGGCCGCAAAGTCGGTCCACATGTAGACTTGGGGCTCCACAAGGGTCGTGAAAGCTAGTCTCTAGCCCCAAGGGTTTGGGAGATATAGGGCCGCAAAGTCGGTCCACATTCCCTAAGGCGTTTCCCATGTTAAAGTTTCCCTATGGAGATTCCAATGTTAAATGGTCACCGGGACAAGGTCCACTTCACCCGGTACTGTGACCCGGCCATAAGTGTGAGCCACACGCCCTTTGGTGATCTCGTAGGGGAGGACTTGGGCTCTGCACCAACACCAGAACCGAGTCTCTAGCCCGAAAGGCACGCGAGATATAGAGCCGCAAAGTCGGTGAAATTCCCTATGGCGATTCCAATGCATTTGACACTTAGACGATTTTTCATGCGGTTCCGCGCAATTTGTTCCGCGGCCACGGGCCCGCCGTAGCTCCAATCCTGACACATTTTAGCATACATAAACTAGAGATACTTGGCTTTCGAATGAGCCCAGGCTCGAATTCTTGTCACCCCGGGAAGGTGCATCGGTTGGGGGCATGTCGGTTTTGGTTTTGCCGCTCCTCGGCCGTGCAAGTGCGGAGCCTGCCCTTCCTAGTGGCAGAAGCAAAGTGTCCTGGGAGCTCCGCGAGCCGATCCGCGGATCTCCAGGTTCCTTGGCCGCGGAGCGGCACCGTTCCAAAGTGCGGTCCGGCGGATTTGGAACGGGTCGTGGTGACCGATTTGCCTTAAAATCACTGGGTAGATAGCCCTAGACGTGCCCTTTCGAACGATGGTAGTCCCATTAGTGTGGCCCCAAGAGAACCGGAGATACGCGGGGCCAAAGTAGGTCAAGATTTGGCCGCGAAGGTCCACTTTGGCCCGGTACCGAGCAGTCGCCTTTCGTGGCGTACAAAATTAAAGCCACTCACTTTGTAGAGGAGACTTGGGGCTCCACGACGGTGCTGAAAGCTAGTCTCTAGCCCCAAGAGTTCGGGAGATATAGGGCCGCAAAGTCGGTCCACATGTAGACTTGGGGCTCCACAAGGGTCATGAAAGCTAGTCTCTAGCCCCAAGGGTTCGGGAGATATAGGGCCGCAAAGTCGGTCCACATGTAGACTTGGGGCTCCACAAGGGTCGTGAAAGCTAGTCTCTAGCCCCAAGGGTTCGGGAGATATAGGGCCGCAAAGTCGGTCCACATGTAGACTTGGGGCTCCACAAGGGTCGTGAAAGCTAGTCTCTAGCCCCAAGGGTTTGGGAGATATAGGGCCGCAAAGTCGGTCCACATTCCCTAAGGCGTTTCCCATGTTAAAGTTTCCCTATGGAGATTCCAATGTTAAATGGTCACCGGGACAAGGTCCACTTCACCCGGTACTGTGACCCGGCCATAAGTGTGAGCCACACGCCCTTTGGTGAGCTCGTAGGGGAGGACTTGGGCTCTGCACCAACACCAGAACCGAGTCTCTAGCCCGAAAGGCACGCGAGATATAGAGCCGCAAAGTCGGTGAAATTCCCTATGGCGATTCCAATGCATTTGACACTTAGACGATTTTTCATGCGGTTCCGCGCAATTTGTTCCGCGGCCACGGGCCCGCCGTAGCTCCAATCCTGACACATTTTAGCATACATAAACTAGAGATACTTGGCTTTCGAATGAGCCCAGGCTCGAATTCTTGTCACCCCGGGAAGGTGCATCGGTTGGGGGCATGTCGGTTTTGGTTTTGCCGCTCCTCGGCCGTGCAAGTGCGGAGCCTGCCCTTCCTAGTGGCAGAAGCAAAGTGTCCTGGGAGCTCCGCGAGCCGATCCGCGGATCTCTAGGTTCCTTGGCCGCGGAGCGGCACCGTTCCAAAGTGCGGTCCGGCGGATTTGGAACGGGTCGTGGTGACCGATTTGCCTTAAAAGCCCTGGTTAGATAGCCCTAGACGTGCCCTTTCGAACGATGGTAGTCCCATTAGTGTGGCCCCAAGAGAACCGGAGATACGCGGGGCCAAAGTAGGTCAAGATTTGGCCGCGAAGGTCCACTTTGGCCCGGTACCGAGCAGTCGCCTTTCGTGGCGTAGAAAATTAAAGCCACTCACTTTGTAGAGGAGACTTGGGGCTCCACGATGGTGCTGAAAGCTAGTCTCTAGCCCCAAGGGTTCGGGAGATATAGGGCCGCAAAGTCGGTCCACATGTAGACTTGGGGCTCCACAAGGGTCATGAAAGCTAGTCTCTAGCCCCAAGGGTTCGGGAGATATAGGGCCGCAAAGTCGGTCCACATGTAGACTTGGGGCTCCACAAGGGTCGTGAAAGCTAGTCTCTAGCCCCAAGGGTTCGGGAGATATAGGGCCGCAAAGTCGGTCCACATGTAGACTTGGGGCTCCACAAGGGTCGTGAAAGCTAGTCTCTAGTCCCAAGGGTTCGGGAGATATAGGGCCGCAAAGTCGGTCCACATTCCCTAAGGCGTTTACCATGTTAAAGTTTCCCTATGGAGATTCCAATGTTAAATGGTCACCGGGACAAGTCCACTTCACCCGGTACTGTGACCCGGCCATAAGTGTGAGCCACACGCCCTTTAATGATCTCGTAGGGGAGGACTTGGGCTCTGCACCAACACCAGAACCGAGTCTCTAGCCCGAAAGGCACGCGAGATATAGAGCCGCAAAGTCGGTGAAATTCCCTATGGCGATTTCAATGCATTTGACACTTGGACGATTTTTCATGCGGTTCCGCGCACTTTGTTTCGCGGCCACGGGCCCGCCGTAGCTCCAATCCTGACACATTTTGGCACACATAAACTAGAGATACTTGGCTTTCGAATGAGCCCAGGCTCGAATTTTTGTCACCCCGGGAAGGTGCATCGGTTGGGGGCATGTCGGTTTTGGTTTTGCCGCTCCTCTGCCGTGCAAGTGCGGAGCCTGCCCTTCCTATTGGCAGGATCCAAGGGTCCTGGGAGGTCCGCAAGCCTATCCGAGGATCTTTAGGTGCCTTGGCCGCGGAGCGGCACCGTTCCAAAATGCGGTCCGGCGGATTTGGACCGGGTCGAGGTGACCGATTTGCCCCAAACTCCCTGGTTAGATAGCCCTAGACGTGCCCTTTCGAATGATTGTAAACTTATTAGTGTGGCCCCAAGAGAACCGGAGATACGCGGGGCCAAAGTAGGTCAAGATTTGGCCGCGAAGGTCCATTTTGGCCCGGTACCGAGCAGCCGCCTTTCGTGGCGTAGAAAATTAAAGCCACTCACTTTGTAGAGGAGACTTGGGGCTCCACGACGGTGCTGAAAGCTAGTCTCTAGCCCCAAGGGTTCGGGAGATATAGGGCCGCAAAGTCGGTCCACATGTAGACTTGGGGCTCCACAAGGGTCATGAAAGCTAGTCTCTAGCCCCAAGGGTTCGGGAGATATAGGGCCGCAAAGTCGGTCCACATGTAGACTTGGGGCTCCACAAGGGTCGTGAAAGCTAGTCTCTAGCCCCAAGGGTTCGGGAGATATACGGCCGCAAAGTCGGTCCACATGTAGACTTGGGGCTCCACAAGGGTCGTGAAAGCTAGTCTCTAGCCCCAAGGGTTCGGGAGATATAGGGCCGCAAAGTCGGTCCACATGTAGACTTGGGGCTCCACAAGGGTCGTGAAAGCTAGTCTCTATCCCCAAGGGTTTGGGAGATATAGGGCCGCAAAGTCGGTCCACATTCCCTAAGGCGTTTCCCATGTTAAAGTTTCCCTATGGAGATTCCAATGTTAAATGGTCACCGGGACAAGGTCCACTTCACACGGTACTGTGACCCGGCCATAAGTGTGAGCCACACGCCCTTTGGTGATCTCGTAGGGGAGGACTTGGGCTCTGCAACAACACCAGAACCGAGTATCTAGCCCGAAAGGCACGCGAGATATAGAGCCGCAAAGTCGGTGAAATTCCCTATGGCGATTTCAATGCATTTGACACTTGGACGATTTTTCATGCGGTTCCGCGCACTTTGTTTCGCGGCCACGGGCCCGCCGTAGCTCCAATCCTGACACATTTTGGCACACATAAACTAGAGATACTTGGCTTTCGAATGAGCCTGGGCTCGAATTTTTGTCACCCCGGGAAGGTGCATCGGGTGGGGTCATGTCGGTTTTGGTTTTGCCGCTCCTCTGCCGTGCAAGTGCGGAGCGGCACCGTTCCAAAGTGCGGTCCGGCGGATTTGGAACGGGTCGTGGTGACCGATTTGCCTTAAAATCCCTGGGTAGATAGCCCTAGACGTGCCCTTTCGAACGATGGTAGTCCCATTAGTGTGGCCCCAAGAGAACCGGAGATACGCGGGGCCAAAGTAGGTCAAGATTTGGCCGCAAAGGTCCACTTTGGCCCGGTACCGAGCAGTCGCCTTTCGTGGCGTACAAAATTAAAGCCACTCACTTTGTAGAGGAGACTTGGGGCTCCACGACGGTGCTGAAAGCTAGTCTCTAGCCCCAAGGGTTCGGGAGATATAGTAACATAGTAACATAGTAAATAAGGTTGAAAGAAGACAAGAGTCCATCAGGTTCAACCTAGGAAAATCCTACTGTGTTGATCCAGGAAGGCGAAAAACCCCTATGGGGCAGAAGACAAACGCCCCACCACAGGGAGAAACTCCCCCCCCCTCCCCCGACTGCAATGGCAACCAGAACAATCCCCGGATCAACGTATCACCAGAAATCTAATGCCCATAACTTGTAATATTATATTTTTCAAGAAAAGCATCCAGGCCTCCCTTGAACTTATTTACTGAATCAGCCATGACAACATCATGTGGCAGAGAGTTCCACAGTCTTACCGCTCGTACAGTAAAGAACCCGCGTCGATGCTGATGATGAAATATAGGGCCGCAAAGTCGGTCCACATGTAGACTTGGGGCTCCACAAGGGTCGTGAAAGCTAGTCTCTAGCCCCAAGGGTTTGGGAGATATAGGGCCGCAAAGTCGGTCCACATTCCCTAAGGCGTTTCCCATGTTAAAGTTTCCCTATGGAGATTCCAATGTTAAATGGTCACCGGGACAAGGTCCACTTCACCCGGTACTGTGACCCGGCCATAAGTGTGAGCCACACGCCCTTTGGTGATCTCGTAGGGGAGGACTTGGGCTCTGCACCAACACCAGAACCGAGTCTCTAGCCCGAAAGGCACGCGAGATATAGAGCCGCAAAGTCGGTGAAATTCCCTATGGCGATTCCAATGCATTTGACACTTAGACGATTTTTCATGCGGTTCCGCGCAATTTGTTCCGCGGCCACGGGCCCGCCGTAGCTCCAATCCTGACACATTTTAGCATACATAAACTAGAGATACTTGGCTTTCGAATGAGCCCAGGCTCGAATTCTTGTCACCCCGGGAAGGTGCATCGGTTGGGGGCATGTCGGTTTTGGTTTTGCCGCTCCTCGGCCGTGCAAGTGCGGAGCCTGCCCTTCCTAGTGGCAGAAGCAAAGTGTCCTGGGAGCTCCGCGAGCCGATCCGCGGATCTCCAGGTTCCTTGGCCGCGGAGCGGCACCGTTCCAAAGTGCGGTCCGGCGGATTTGGAACGGGTCGTGGTGACCGATTTGCCTTAAAATCACTGGGTAGATAGCCCTAGACGTGCCCTTTCGAACGATGGTAGTCCCATTAGTGTGGCCCCAAGAGAACCGGAGATACGCGGGGCCAAAGTAGGTCAAGATTTGGCCGCGAAGGTCCATTTTGGCCCGGTACCGAGCAGTCGCCTTTCGTGGCGTAGAAAATTAAAGCCACTCACTTTGTAGAGGAGACTTGGGGCTCCACGACGGTGCTGAAAGCTAGTCTCTAGCCCCAAGGGTTCGGGAGATATAGGGCCGCAAAGTCGGTCCACATGTAGACTTGGGGCTCCACAAGGGTCGTGAAAGCTAGTCTCTAGCCCCAAGGGTTCGGGAGATATAGGGCCGCAAAGTCGGTCCACATGTAGACTTGGGGCTCCACAAGGGTCGTGAAAGCTAGTCTCTAGCCCCAAGGGTTCGGGAGATATAGGGCCGCAAAGTCGGTCCACATGTAGACTTGGGGCTCCACAAGGGTCGTGAAAGCTAGTCTCTAGCCCCAAGGGTTTGGGAGATATAGGGCCGCAAAGTCGGTCCACATTCCCTAAGGCGTTTCCCATGTTAAAGTTTCCCTATGGAGATTCCAATGTTAAATGGTCACCGGGACAAGGTCCACTTCACCCGGTACTGTGACCCGGCCATAAGTGTGAGCCACACGCCCTTTGGTGATCTCGTAGGGGAGGACTTGGGCTCTGCACCAACACCAGAACCGAGTCTCTAGCACGAAAGGCACGCGAGATATAGAGCCGCAAAGTCGGTGAAATTCCCTATGGCGATTCCAATGCATTTGACACTTAGACGATTTTTCATGCGGTTCCGCGCAATTTGTTCCGCGGCCACGGGCCCGCCGTAGCTCCAATCCTGACACATTTTAGCATACATAAACTAGAGATACTTGGCTTTCGAATGAGCCCAGGCTCGAATTCTTGTCACCCCGGGAAGGTGCATCGGGTGGGGGCATGTCGGTTTTGGTTTTGCCGCTCCTCGGCCGTGCAAGTGCGGAGCCTGCCCTTCCTAGTGGCAGAAGCCAAGTGTCCTGGGAGCTCCGCGAGCCGATCCGCGGATCTCTAGGTTCCTTGGCCGCGGAGCGGCACCGTTCCAAAGTGCGGTCCGGCGGATTTGGAACGGGTCGTGGTGACCGATTTGCCTTAAAATCCCTGGGTAGATAGCCCTAGACGTGCCCTTTCGAACGATGGTAGTCCCATTAGTGTGGCCCCAAGAGAACCGGAGATACGCGGGGCCAAAGTAGGTCAAGATTTGGCCGCGACGGTCCACTTTGGCCCGGTACCGAGCAGTCGCCTTTCGTGGCGTACAAAATTAAAGCCACTCACTTTGTAGAGGAGACTTGGGGCTCCACGACGGTGCTGAAAGCTAGTCTCTAGCCCCAAGGGTTCGGGAGATATAGGGCCGCAAAGTCGGTCCACATGTAGACTTGGGGCTCCACAAGGGTCATGAAAGCTAGTCTCTAGCCCCAAGGGTTCGGGAGATATAGGGCCGCAAAGTCTGTCCACATGTAGACTTGGGGCTCCACAAGGGTCGTGAAAGCTAGTCTCTAGCCCCAAGGGTTCGGGAGATATAGGGCCGCAAAGTCGGTCCACATGTAGACTTGGGGCTCCACAAGGGTCGTGAAAGCTAGTCTCTAGCCCCAAGGGTTCGGGAGATATAGGGCCGCAAAGTCGGTCCACATTCCCTAAGGCGTTTCCCATGTTAAAGTTTCCCTATGGAGATTCCAATGTTAAATGGTCACCGGGACAAGTCCACTTCACCCGGTACTGTGACCCGGCCATAAGTGTGAGCCACACGCCCTTTAGTGATCTCGTAGGGGAGGACTTGGGCTCTGCACCAACACCAGAACCGAGTCTCTAGCCCGAAAGGCACGCGATATATAGAGCCGCAAAGTCGGTGAATTTCCCTATGGCGATTCCAATGCATTTGACACTTAGACGATTTTTCATGCGGTTCCGCGCAATTTGTTCCGCGGCCACGGGCCCGCCGTAGCTCCAATCCTGACACATTTTAGCATACATAAACTAGAGATACTTGGCTTTCGAATGAGCCCAGGCTCGAATTCTTGTCACCCCGGGAAGGTGCATCGGTTGGGGGCATGTCGGTTTTGGTTTTGCCGCTCCTCGGCCGTGCAAGTGCGGAGCCTGCCCTTCCTAGTGGCAGAAGCCAAGTGTCCTGGGAGCTCCGCGAGCCGATCCGCGGATCTCCAGGTTCCTTGGCCGCGGAGCGGCACCGTTCCAAAGTGCGATCCGGCGGATTTGGAATGGGTCGTGGTGACCAATTTGCCTTAAAAGCCCTGGTTAGATAGCCCTAGACGTGCCCTTTCGAACGATGGTAGTCCCATTAGTGTGGCCCCAAGAGAACCGGAGATACGCGGGGCCAAAGTAGGTCAAGATTTGGCCGCGAAGGTCCACTTTGGCCCGGTACCGAGCAGTCGCCTTTCGTGGCGTAGAAAATTAAAGCCACTCACTTTGTAGAGGAGACTTGGGGCTCCACGACGGTGCTGAAAGCTAGTCTCTAGCCCCAAGAGTTCGGGAGATATAGGGCCGCAAAGTCGGTCCACATGTAGACTTGGGGCTCCACAAGGGTCATGAAAGCTAGTCTCTAGCCCCAAGGGTTCGGGAGATATAGGGCCGCAAAGTCGGTCCACATGTAGACTTGGGGCTCCACAAGGGTCGTGAAAGCTAGTCTCTAGCCCCAAGGGTTCGGGAGATATAGGGCCGCAAAGTCGGTCCACATGTAGACTTGGGGCTCCACAAGGGTCGTGAAAGCTAGTCTCTAGCCCCAAGGGTTCGGGAGATATAGGGCCGCAAAGTCGGTCCACATGTAGACTTGGGGCTCCACAAGGGTCGTGAAAGCTAGTCTCTAGCCCCAAGGGTTCGGGAGATATAGGGCCGCAAAGTCGGTCCACATTCCCTAAGGCGTTTACCATGTTAAAGTTTCCCTATGGAGATTCCAATGTTAAATGGTCACCGGGACAAGTCCACTTCACCCGGTACTGTGACCCGGCCATAAGTGTGAGCCACACGCCCTTTAATGATCTCGTAGGGGAGGACTTGGGCTCTGCACCAACACCAGAACCGAGTCTCTAGCCCGAAAGGCACGCGAGATATAGAGCCGCAAAGTCGGTGAAATTCCCTATGGCGATTTCAATGCATTTGACACTTGGACGATTTTTCATGCGGTTCCGCGCACTTTGTTTCGCGGCCACGGGCCCGCCGTAGCTCCAATCCAGAAACATTTTGGCACACATAAACTAGAGATACTTGGCTTTCGAATGAGCCCAGGCTCGAATTTTTGTCACCCCGGGAAGGTGCATCGGTTGGGGGCATGTCGGTTTTGGTTTTGCCGCTCCTCTGCCGTGCAAGTGCGGAGCCTGCCCTTCCTAGTGGCAGGATCCAAGGGTCCTGGGAGGTCCGCAAGCCTATCCGAGGATCTCTAGGTGCCTTGGCCGCGGAGCGGCACAGTTCCAAAGTGCGGTCCGGCGGATTTGGACCGGGTCGAGGTGACCGATTTGCCCCAAACTCCCTGGTTAGATAGCCCTAGACATGCCCTTTCGAATGATTGTAAACTTATTAGTGTGGCCCCAAGAGAACCGGAGATACGCGGGGCCAAAGTAGGTCAAGATTTGGCCGCGAAGGTCCATTTTGGCCCGGTACCGAGCAGCCGCCTTTCGTGGCGTAGAAAATTAAAGCCACTCACTTTGTAGAGGAGACTTGGGGCTCCACGACGGTGCTGAAAGCTAGTCTCTAGCCCCAAGGGTTCGGGAGATATAGGGCCGCAAAGTCGGTCCACATGTAGACTTGGGGCTCCACAAGGGTCATGAAAGCTAGTCTCTAGCCCCAAGGGTTCGGGAGATATAGGGCCGCAAAGTCGGTCCACATGTAGACTTGGGGCTCCACAAGGGTCGTGAAAGCTAGTCTCTAGCCCCAAGGGTTCGGGAGATATAGGGCTGCAAAGTCGGTCCACATGTAGACTTGGGGCTCCACAAGGGTCGTGAAAGCTAGTCTCTAGCCCCAAGGGTTCGGGAGATATAGGGCCGCAAAGTCGGTCCACATGTAGACTTGGGGCTCCACAAGGGTCGTGAAAGCTAGTCTCTAGCCCCAAGGGTTTGGGAGATATAGGGCCGCAAAGTCGGTCCACATTCCCTAAGGCGTTTCCCATGTTAAAGTTTCCCTATGGAGATTCCAATGTTAAATGGTCACCGGGACAAGGTCCACTTCACACGGTACTGTGACCCGGCCATAAGTGTGAGCCACACGCCCTTTGGTGATCTCGTAGGGGAGGACTTGGGCTCTGCACCAACACCAGAACCGAGTCTCTAGCCCGAAAGGCACGCGAGATATAGAGCCGCAAAGTCGGTGAAATTCCCTATGGCGATTTCAATGCATTTGACACTTGGACGATTTTTCATGCGGTTCCGCGCACTTTGTTTCGCGGCCACGGGCCCGCCGTAGCTCCAATCCTGACACATTTTGGCACACATAAACTAGAGATACTTGGCTTTCGAATGAGCCTGGGCTCGAATTTTTGTCACCCCGGGAAGGTGCATCGGGTGGGGTCATGTCGGTTTTGGTTTTGCCGCTCCTCTGCCGTGCAAGTGCGGAGCGGCACCGTTCCAAAGTGCGGTCCGGCGGATTTGGAACGGGTCGTGGTGACCGATTTGCCTTAAAATCCCTGGGTAGATAGCCCTAGACGTGCCCTTTCGAACGATGGTAGTCCCATTAGTGTGGCCCCAAGAGAACCGGAGATACGCGGGGCCAAAGTAGGTCAAGATTTGGCCGCAAAGGTCCACTTTGGCCCGGTACCGAGCAGTCGCCTTTCGTGGCGTACAAAATTAAAGCCACTCACTTTGTAGAGGAGACTTGGGGCTCCACGACGGTGCTGAAAGCTAGTCTCTAGCCCCAAGGGTTCGGGAGATATAGGGCCGCAAAGTCGGTCCACATGTAGACTTGGGGCTCCACAAGGGTCGTGAAAGCTAGTCTCTAGCCCCAAGGGTTTGGGAGATATAGGGCCGCAAAGTCGGTCCACATTCCCTAAGGCGTTTCCCATGTTAAAGTTTCCCTATGGAGATTCCAATGTTAAATGGTCACCGGGACAAGGTCCACTTCACCCGGTACTGTGACCCGGCCATAAGTGTGAGCCACACGCCCTTTGGTAATCTCGTAGGGGAGGACTTGGGCTCTGCACCAACACCAGAACCGAGTCTCTAGCCCGAAAGGCACGCGAGATATAGAGCCGCAAAGTCGGTGAAATTCCCTATGGCGATTCCAATGCATTTGACACTTAGACGATTTTTCATGCGGTTCCGCGCAATTTGTTCCGCGGCCACGGGCCCGCCGTAGCTCCAATCCTGACACATTTTAGCATACATAAACTAGAGATACTTGGCTTTCGAATGAGCCCAGGCTCGAATTCTTGTCACCCCGGGAAGGTGCATCGGTTGGGGGCATGTCGGTTTTGGTTTTGCCGCTCCTCGGCCGTGCAAGTGCGGAGCCTGCCCTTCCTAGTGGCAGAAGCAAAGTGTCCTGGGAGCTCCGCGAGCCGATCCGCGGATCTCCAGGTTCCTTGGCCGCGGAGCGGCACCGTTCCAAAGTGCGGTCCGGCGGATTTGGAACGGGTCGTGGTGACCGATTTGCCTTAAAATCACTGGGTAGATAGCCCTAGACGTGCCCTTTCGAACGATGGTAGTCCCATTAGTGTGGCCCCAAGAGAACCGGAGATACGCGGGGCCAAAGTAGGTCAAGATTTGGCCGCGAAGGTCCACTTTGGCCCGGTACCGAGCAGTCGCCTTTCGTGGCGTAGAAAATTAAAGCCACTCACTTTGTAGAGGAGACTTGGGGCTCCACGACGGTGCTGAAAGCTAGTCTCTAGCCCCAAGGGTTCGGAAGATATAGGGCCGCAAAGTCGGTCCACATGTAGACTTGGGGCTCCACAAGGGTCATGAAAGCTAGTCTCTAGCCCCAAGGGTTCGGGAGATATAGGGCCGCAAAGTCGGTCCACATGTAGACTTGGGGCTCCACAAGGGTCGTGAAAGCTAGTCTCTAGCCCCAAGGGTTCGGGAGATATAGGGCCGCAAAGTCGGTCCACATTCCCTAAGGCGTTTATCATGTTAAAGTTTCCCTATGGAGATTCCAATGTTAAATGGTCACCGGGACAAGTCCACTTCACCCGGTACTGTGACCCGGCCATAAGTGTGAGCCACACGCCCTTTGGTGATCTCGTAGGGGAGGACTTGGGCTTTGCACCAACACCAGAACCGAGTCTCTAGCCCGAAAGGCACGCGAGATATAGAGCCGCAAAGTCGGTGAAATTCCCTATGGCGATTTCAATGCATTTGACACTTGGACGATTTTTCATGCGGTTCCGCGCACTTTGTTTCGCGGCCACGGGCCCGCCGTAGCTCCAATCCTGACACATTTTGGCACACATAAACTAGAGATACTTGGCTTTCGAATGAGCCTGGGCTCGAATTTTTGTCACCCCGGGAAGGTGCATCGGGTGGGGTCATGTCGGTTTTGGTTTTGCCGCTCCTCTGCCGTGCAAGTGCGGAGCGGCACCGTTCCAAAGTGCGGTCCGGCGGATTTGGAACGGGTCGTGGTGACCGATTTGCCTTAAAATCCCTGGGTAGATAGCCCTAGACGTGCCCTTTCGAACGATGGTAGTCCGATTAGTGTGGCCCCAAGAGAACCGGAGATACGCGGGGCCAAAGTAGGTCAAGATTTGGCCGCGAAGGTCCACTTTGGCCCGGTACCGAGCAGTCGCCTTTCGTGGCGTACAAAATTAAAGCCACTCACTTTGTAGAGGAGACTTGGGGCTCCACGACGGTGCTGAAAGCTAGTCTCTAGCCCCAAGGGTTCGGGAGATATAGGGCCGCAAAGTCGGTCCACATGTAGACTTGGGGCTCCACAAGGGTCGTGAAAGCTAGTCTCTAGCCCCAAGGGTTCGGGAGATATAGGGCCGCAAAGTCGGTCCACATGTAGACTTGGGGCTCCACAAGGGTCGTGAAAGCTAGTCTCTAGCCCCAAGGGTTTGGGAGATATAGGGCCGCAAAGTCGGTCCACATTCCCTAAGGCGTTTCCCATGTTAAAGTTTCCCTATGGAGATTCCAATGTTAAATGGTCACCGGGACAAGGTCCACTTCACCCGGTACTGTGACCCGGCCATAAGTGTGAGCCACACGCCCTTTGGTAATCTCGTAGGGGAGGACTTGGGCTCTGCACCAACACCAGAACCGAGTCTCTAGCCCGAAAGGCACGCGAGATATAGAGCCGCAAAGTCGGTGAAATTCCCTATGGCGATTCCAATGCATTTGACACTTAGACGATTTTTCATGCGGTTCCGCGCAATTTGTTCCGCGGCCACGGGCCCGCCGTAGCTCCAATCCTGACACATTTTAGCATACATAAACTAGAGATACTTGGCTTTCGAATGAGCCCAGGCTCGAATTCTTGTCACCCCGGGAAGGTGCATCGGTTGGGGGCATGTCGGTTTTGGTTTTGCCGCTCCTCGGCCGTGCAAGTGCGGAGCCTGCCCTTCCTAGTGGCAGAAGCAAAGTGTCCTGGGAGCTCCGCGAGCCGATCCGCGGATCTCTAGGTTCCTTGGCCGCGGAGCGGCACCGTTCCAAAGTGCGGTCCGGCGGATTTGGAACAGGTCGTGGTGACCGATTTGCCTTAAAATCCCTGGGTAGATAGCCCTAGACGTGCCCTTTCGAACGATGGTAGTCCCATTAGTGTGGCCCCAAGAGAACCGGAGATACGCGGGGCCAAAGTAGGTCAAGATTTGGCCGCGAAGGTCCACTTTGGCCCGGTACCGAGCAGTCGCCTTTCGTGGCGTAGAAAATTAAAGCCACTCACTTTGTAGAGGAGACTTGGGGCTCCATGACGGTGCTGAAAGCTAGACTCTAGCCCCAAGGGTTCGGGAGATATAGGGCCGCAAAGTCGGTCCACATGTAGACTTGGGGCTCCACAAGGGTCATGAAAGCTAGTCTCTAGCCCCAAGGGTTCGGGAGATATAGGGCCGCAAAGTCGGTCCACATGTAGACTTGGGGCTCCACAAGGGTCGTGAAAGCTAGTCTCTAGCCCCAAGGGTTCGGGAGATATAGGGCCGCAAAGTCGGTCCACATGTAGACTTGGGGCTCCACAAGGGTCGTGAAAGCTAATCTCTAGCCCCAAGGGTTTGGGAGATATAGGGCCGCAAAGTCGGTCCACATTCCCTAAGGCGTTTCCCATGTTAAAGTTTCCCTATGGAGATTCCAATGTTAAATGGTCACCGGGACAAGGTCCACTTCACCCGGTACTGTGACCCGGCCATAAGTGTGAGCCACACGCCCTTTGGTGATCTCGTAGGGGAGGACTTGGGCTCTGCACCAACACCAGAACCGAGTCTCTAGCCCGAAAGGCACGCGAGATATAGAGCCGCAAAGTCGGTGAAATTCCCTATGGCGATTTCAATGCATTTGACACTTGGACGATTTTTCATGCGGTTCCGCGCACTTTGTTTCGCGGCCACGGGCCCGCCGTAGCTCCAATCCTGACACATTTTGGCACACATAAACTAGAGATACTTGGCTTTCGAATGAGCCTGGGCTCGAATTTTTGTCACCCCGGGAAGGTGCATCGGGTGGGGTCATGTCGGTTTTGGTTTTGCCGCTCCTCTGCCGTGCAAGTGCGGAGCGGCACCGTTCCAAAGTGCGGTCCGGCGGATTTGGAACGGGTCGTGGTGACCGATTTGCCTTAAAATCCCTGGGTAGATAGCCCTAGACGTGCCCTTTCGAACGATGGTAGTCCCATTAGTGTGGCCCCAAGAGAACCGGAGATACGCGGGGCCAAAGTAGGTCAAGATTTGGCCGCGAAGGTCCACTTTGGCCCGGTACCGAGCAGTCGCCTTTCGTGGCGTACAAAATTAAAGCCACTCACTTTGTAGAGGAGACTTGGGGCTCCACGACGGTGCTGAAAGCTAGTCTCTAGCCCCAAGGGTTCGGGAGATATAGGGCCGCAAAGTCGGTCCACATGTAGACTTGGGGCTCCACAAGGGTCGTGAAAGCTAGTCTCTAGCCCCAAGGGTTTGGGAGATATAGGGCCGCAAAGTCGGTCCACATTCCCTAAGGCGTTTCCCATGTTAAAGTTTCCCTATGGAGATTCCAATGTTAAATGGTCACCGGGACAAGGTCCACTTCACCCGGTACTGTGACCCGGCCATAAGTGTGAGCCACACGCCCTTTGGTAATCTCGTAGGGGAGGACTTGGGCTCTGCACCAACACCAGAACCGAGTCTCTAGCCCGAAAGGCACGCGAGATATAGAGCCGCAAAGTCGGTGAAATTCCCTATGGCGATTCCAATGCATTTGACACTTAGACGATTTTTCATGCGGTTCCGCGCAATTTGTTCCGCGGCCACGGGCCCGCCGTAGCTCCAATCCTGACACATTTTAGCATACATAAACTAGAGATACTTGGCTTTCGAATGAGCCCAGGCTCGAATTCTTGTCACCCCGGGAAGGTGCATCGGTTGGGGGCATGTCGGTTTTGGTTTTGCCGCTCCTCGGCCGTGCAAGTGCGGAGCCTGCCCTTCCTAGTGGCAGAAGCAAAGTGTCCTGGGAGCTCCGCGAGCCGATCCGCGGATCTCCAGGTTCCTTGGCCGCGGAGCGGCACCGTTCCAAAGTGCGGTCCGGCAGATTTGGAACGGGTCGTGGTGACCGATTTGCCTTAAAATCACTGGGTAGATAGCCCTAGACGTGCCCTTTCGAACGATGGTAGTCCCATTAGTGTGGCCCCAAGAGAACCGGAGATACGCGGGGCCAAAGTAGGTCAAGATTTGGCCGCGAAGGTCCACTTTGGCCCGGTACCGAGCAGTCGCCTTTCGTGGCGTAGAAAATTAAAGCCACTCACTTTGTAGAGGAGACTTGGGGCTCCACGACGGTGCTGAAAGCTAGTCTCTAGCCCCAAGGGTTCGGGAGATATAGGGCCGCAAAGTCGGTCCACATGTAGACTTGGGGCTCCACAAGGGTCATGAAAGCTAGTCTCTAGCCCCAAGGGTTCGGGAGATATAGGGCCGCAAAGTCGGTCCACATGTAGACTTGGGGCTCCACAAGGGTCGTCAAAGCTAGTCTCTAGCCCCAAGGGTTCGGGAGATATAGGGCCGCAAAGTCGGTCCACATTCCCTAAGGCGTTTATCATGTTAAAGTTTCCCTATGGAGATTCCAATGTTAAATGGTCACCGGGACAAGTCCACTTCACCCGGTACTGTGACCCGGCCATAAGTGTGAGCCACACGCCCTTTGGTGATCTCGTAGGGGAGGACTTGGGCTCTGCACCAACACCAGAACCGAGTCTCTAGCCCGAAAGGCACGCGAGATATAGAGCCGCAAAGTCGGTGAAATTCCCTATGGCGATTTCAATGCATTTGACACTTGGACGATTTTTCATGCGGTTCCGCACACTTTGTTTCGCGGCCACGGGCCCGCCGTAGCTCCAATCCTGACACATTTTGGCACACATAAACTAGAGATACTTGGCTTTCGAATGAGCCTGGGCTCGAATTTTTGTCACCCCGGGAAGGTGCATCGGGTGGGGTCATGTCGGTTTTGGTTTTGCCGCTCCTCTGCCGTGCAAGTGAGGAGCGGCACCGTTCCAAAGTGCGGTCCGGCGGATTTGGAACGGGTCATGGTGACCGATTTGCCTTAAAATCCCTGGGTAGATAGCCCTAGACGTGCCCTTTCGAACGATGGTAGTCCCATTAGTGTGGCCCCAAGAGAACCGGAGATACGCGGGGCCAAAGTAGGTCAAGATTTGGCCGCGAAGGTCCACTTTGGCCCGGTACCGAGCAGTCGCCTTTCGTGGCGTACAAAATTAAAGCCACTCACTTTGTAGAGGAGACTTGGGGCTCCACGACGGTGCTGAAAGCTAGTCTCTAGCCCCAAGGGTTCGGGAGATATAGGGCCGCAAAGTCGGTCCACATGTAGACTTGGGGCTCCACAAGGGTCGTGAAAGCTAGTCTCTAGCCCCAAGGGTTCGGGAGATATAGGGCCGCAAAGTCGGTCCACATGTAGACTTGGGGCTCCACAAGGGTCGTGAAAGCTAGTCTCTAGCCCCAAGGGTTTGGGAGATATAGGGCCGCAAAGTCGGTCCACATTCCCTAAGGCGTTTCCCATGTTAAAGTTTCCCTATGGAGATTCCAATGTTAAATGGTCACCGGGACAAGGTCCACTTCACCCGGTACTGTGACCCGGCCATAAGTGTGAGCCACACGCCCTTTGGTAATCTCGTAGGGGAGGACTTGGGCTCTGCACCAACACCAGAACCGAGTCTCTAGCCCGAAAGGCACGCGAGATATAGAGCCGCAAAGTCGGTGAAATTCCCTATGGCGATTCCAATGCATTTGACACTTAGACGATTTTTCATGCGGTTCCGCGCAATTTGTTCCGCGGCCACGGGCCCGCCGTAGCTCCAATCCTGACACATTTTAGCATACATAAACTAGAGATACTTGGCTTTCGAATGAGCCCAGGCTCGAATTCTTGTCACCCCGGGAAGGTGCATCGGTTGGGGGCATGTCGGTTTTGGTTTTGCCGCTCCTCGGCCGTGCAAGTGCGGAGCCTGCCCTTCCTAGTGGCAGAAGCAAAGTGTCCTGGGAGCTCCGCGAGCCGATCCGCGGATCTCTAGGTTCCTTGGCCGCGGAGCGGCACCGTTCCAAAGTGCGGTCCGGCGGATTTGGAACAGGTCGTGGTGACCGATTTGCCTTAAAATCCCTGGGTAGATAGCCCTAGACGTGCCCTTTCGAACGATGGTAGTCCCATTAGTGTGGCCCCAAGAGAACCGGAGATACGCGGGGCCAAAGTAGGTCAAGATTTGGCCGCGAAGGTCCACTTTGGCCCGGTACCGAGCAGTCGCCTTTCGTGGCGTAGAAAATTAAAGCCACTCACTTTGTAGAGGAGACTTGGGGCTCCACGACGGTGCTGAAAGCTAGACTCTAGCCCCAAGGGTTCGGGAGATATAGGGCCGCAAAGTCGGTCCACATGTAGACTTGGGGCTCCACAAGGGTCATGAAAGCTAGTCTCTAGCCCCAAGGGTTCGGGAGATATAGGGCCGCAAAGTCGGTCCACATGTAGACTTGGGGCTCCACAAGGGTCGTGAAAGCTAGTCTCTAGCCCCAAGGGTTCGGGAGATATAGGGCCGCAAAGTCGGTCCACATGTAGACTTGGGGCTCCACAAGGGTCGTGAAAGCTAGTCTCTAGCCCCAAGGGTTTGGGAGATATAGGGCCGCAAAGTCGGTCCACATTCCCTAAGGCGTTTCCCATGTTAAAGTTTCCCTATGGAGATTCCAATGTTAAATGGTCACCGGGACAAGGTCCACTTCACCCGGTACTGTGACCCGGCCATAAGTGTGAGCCACACGCCCTTTGGTGATCTCGTAGGGGAGGACTTGGGCTCTGCACCAACACCAGAACCGAGTCTCTAGCCCGAAAGGCACGCGAGATATAGAGCCGCAAAGTCGGTGAAATTCCCTATGGCGATTTCAATGCATTTGACACTTGGACGATTTTTCATGCGGTTCCGCGCACTTTGTTTCGCGGCCACGGGCCCGCCGTAGCTCCAATCCTGACACATTTTGGCACACATAAACTAGAGATACTTGGCTTTCGAATGAGCCTGGGCTCGAATTTTTGTCACCCCGGGAAGGTGCATCGGGTGGGGTCATGTCGGTTTTGGTTTTGCCGCTCCTCTGCCGTGCAAGTGCGGAGCGGCACCGTTCCAAAGTGCGGTCCGGCGGATTTGGAACGGGTCGTGGTGACCGATTTGCCTTAAAATCCCTGGGTAGATAGCCCTAGACGTGCCCTTTCGAACGATGGTAGTCCCATTAGTGTGGCCCCAAGAGAACCGGAGATACGCGGGGCCAAAGTAGGTCAAGATTTGGCCGCGAAGGTCCACTTTGGCCCGGTACCGAGCAGTCGCCTTTCGTGGCGTACAAAATTAAAGCCACTCACTTTGTAGAGGAGACTTGGGGCTCCACGACGGTGCTGAAAGCTAGTCTCTAGCCCCAAGGGTTCGGGAGATATAGGGCC
Source organism: Dendropsophus ebraccatus (assembly GCF_027789765.1). Classification (NCBI taxonomy): domain Eukaryota; kingdom Metazoa; phylum Chordata; class Amphibia; order Anura; family Hylidae; genus Dendropsophus; species Dendropsophus ebraccatus. The sequence continues at coordinate 146,112 of NW_027209810.1, read as the reverse complement.
GCAAAGTCGGTCCACATGTAGACTTGGGGCTCCACAAGGGTCGTGAAAGCTAGTCTCTAGCCCCAAGGGTTTGGGAGATATAGGGCCGCAAAGTCGGTCCACATTCCCTAAGGCGTTTCCCATGTTAAAGTTTCCCTATGGAGATTCCAATGTTAAATGGTCACCGGGACAAGGTCCACTTCACACGGTACTGTGACCCGGCCTAAAGTGTGAGCCACACGCCCTTTGGTGATCTCGTAGGGGAGGACTTGGGCTCTGCACCAACACCAGAACCGAGTCTCTAGCCCGAAAGGCACGCGAGATATAGAGCCGCAAAGTCGGTGAAATTCCCTATGGCGATTTCAATGCATTTGACACTTGGACGATTTTTCATGCGGTTCCGCGCACTTTGTTTCGCGGCCACGGGCCCGCCGTAGCTCCAATCCTGACACATTTTGGCACACATAAACTAGAGATACTTGGCTTTCGAATGAGCCCAGGCTCGAATTTTTGTCACCCCGGGAAGGTGCATCGGGTGGGGTCATGTCGGTTTTGGTTTTGCCGCTCCTCTGCCGTGCAAGTGCGGAGCGGCACCGTTCCAAAGTGCGGTCCGGCGGATTTGGAACAGGTCGTGGTGACCGATTTGCCTTAAAATCCCTGGGTAGATAGCCCTAGACGTGCCCTTTCGAACGATGGTAGTCCCATTAGTGTGGCCCCAAGAGAACCGGAGATACGCGTGGCCAAAGTAGGTCAAGATTTGGCCGCGAAGGTCCACTTTGGCCCGGTACCGAGCAGTCGCCTTTCGTGGCGTAGAAAATTAAAGCCACTCACTTTGTAGAGGAGACTTGGGGCTCCACGACGGTGCTGAAAGCTAGACTCTAGCCCCAAGGGTTCGGGAGATATAGGGCCGCAAAGTCGGTCCACATGTAGACTTGGGGCTCCACAAGGGTCGTGAAAGCTAGTCTCTAGCCCCAAGGGTTCGGGAGATATAGGGCCGCAAAGTCGGTCCACATGTAGACTTGGGGCTCCACAAGGGTCGTGAAAGCTAGTCTCTAGCCCCAAGGGTTCGGGAGATATAGGGCCGCAAAGTCGGTCCACATGTAGACTTGGGGCTCCACAAGGGTCGTGAAAGCTAGTCTCTAGCCCCAAGGGTTTGGGAGATATAGGGCCGCAAAGTCGGTCCACATTCCCTAAGGCGTTTCCCATGTTAAAGTTTCCCTATGGAGATTCCAATGTTAAATGGTCACCGGGACAAGGTCCACTTCACCCGGTACTGTGACCCGGCCATAAGTGTGAGCCACACGCCCTTTGGTGATCTCGTAGGGGAGGACTTGGGCTCTGCACCAACACCAGAACCGAGTCTCTAGCCCGAAAGGCACGCGAGATATAGAGCCGCAAAGTCGGTGAAATTCCCTATGGCGATTTCAATGCATTTGACACTTGGACGATTTTTCATGCGGTTCCGCGCACTTTGTTTCGCGGCCACGGGCCCGCCGTAGCTCCAATCCTGACACATTTTGGCACACATAAACTAGAGATACTTGGCTTTCGAATGAGCCCAGGCTCGAATTTTTGTCACCCCGGGAAGGTGCATCGGGTGGGGTCATGTCGGTTTTGGTTTTGCCGCTCCTCTGCCGTGCAAGTGCGGAGCGGCACCGTTCCAAAGTGCGGTCCGGCGGATTTGGAACGGGTCGTGGTGACCGATTTGCCTTAAAATCCCTGGGTAGATAGCCCTAGACGTGCCCTTTCGAACGATGGTAGTCCCATTAGTGTGGCCCCAAGAGAACCGGAGATACGCGGGGCCAAAGTAGGTCAAGATTTGGCCGCGAAGGTCCACTTTGGCCCGGTACCGAGCATTCGCCTTTCGTGGCGTAGAAAATTAAAGCCACTCACTTTGTAGAGGAGACTTGGGGCTCCACGAAGGTGCTGAAAGCTAGACTCTAGCCCCAAGGGTTCGGGAGATATAGGGCCGCAAAGTCGGTCCACATGTAGACTTGGGGCTCCACAAGGGTCATGAAAGCTAGTCTCTAGCCCCAAGGGTTCGGGAGATATAGGGCCGCAAAGTCGGTCCACATGTAGACTTGGGGCTCCACAAGGGTCGTGAAAGCTAGTCTCTAGCCCCAAGGGTTTGGGAGATATAGGGCCGCAAAGTCGGTCCACATTCCCTAAGGCGTTTCCCATGTTAAAGTTTCCCTATGGAGATTCCAATGTTAAATGGTCACCGGGACAAGGTCCACTTCACCCGGTACTGTGACCCGGCCATAAGTGTGAGCCACACGCCCTTTGGTAATCTCGTAGGGGAGGACTTGGGCTCTGCACCAACACCAGAACCGAGTCTCTAGCCCGAAAGGCACGCGAGATATAGAGCCGCAAAGTCGGTGAAATTCCCTATGGCGATTCCAATGCATTTGACACTTAGACGATTTTTCATGCGGTTCCGCGCAATTTGTTCCGCGGCCACGGGCCCGCCGTAGCTCCAATCCTGACACATTTTAGCATACATAAACTAGAGATACTTGGCTTTCGAATGAGCCCAGGCTCGAATTCTTGTCACCCCGGGAAGGTGCATCGGTTGGGGGCATGTCGGTTTTGGTTTTGCCGCTCCTCGGCCGTGCAAGTGCGGAGCCTGCCCTTCCTAGTGGCAGAAGCAAAGTGTCCTGGGAGCTCCGCGAGCCGATCCGCGGATCTCTAGGTTCCTTGGCCGCGGAGCGGCACCGTTCCAAAGTGCGGTCCGGCGGATTTGGAACAGGTCGTGGTGACCGATTTGCCTTAAAATCCCTGGGTAGATAGCCCTAGACGTGCCCTTTCGAACGATGGTAGTCCCATTAGTGTGGCCCCAAGAGAACCGGAGATACGCGGGGCCAAAGTAGGTCAAGATTTGGCCGCGAAGGTCCACTTTGGCCCGGTACCGAGCAGTCGCCTTTCGTGGCGTAGAAAATTAAAGCCACTCACTTTGTAGAGGAGACTTGGGGCTCCATGACGGTGCTGAAAGCTAGACTCTAGCCCCAAGGGTTCGGGAGATATAGGGCCGCAAAGTCGGTCCACATGTAGACTTGGGGCTCCACAAGGGTCATGAAAGCTAGTCTCTAGCCCCAAGGGTTCGGGAGATATAGGGCCGCAAAGTCGGTCCACATGTAGACTTGGGGCTCCACAAGGGTCGTGAAAGCTAGTCTCTAGCCCCAAGGGTTCGGGAGATATAGGGCCGCAAAGTCGGTCCACATGTAGACTTGGGGCTCCACAAGGGTCGTGAAAGCTAATCTCTAGCCCCAAGGGTTTGGGAGATATAGGGCCGCAAAGTCGGTCCACATTCCCTAAGGCGTTTCCCATGTTAAAGTTTCCCTATGGAGATTCCAATGTTAAATGGTCACCGGGACAAGGTCCACTTCACCCGGTACTGTGACCCGGCCATAAGTGTGAGCCACACGCCCTTTGGTGATCTCGTAGGGGAGGACTTGGGCTCTGCACCAACACCAGAACCGAGTCTCTAGCCCGAAAGGCACGCGAGATATAGAGCCGCAAAGTCGGTGAAATTCCCTATGGCGATTTCAATGCATTTGACACTTGGACGATTTTTCATGCGGTTCCGCGCACTTTGTTTCGCGGCCACGGGCCCGCCGTAGCTCCAATCCTGACACATTTTGGCACACATAAACTAGAGATACTTGGCTTTCGAATGAGCCTGGGCTCGAATTTTTGTCACCCCGGGAAGGTGCATCGGGTGGGGTCATGTCGGTTTTGGTTTTGCCGCTCCTCTGCCGTGCAAGTGCGGAGCGGCACCGTTCCAAAGTGCGGTCCGGCGGATTTGGAACGGGTCGTGGTGACCGATTTGCCTTAAAATCCCTGGGTAGATAGCCCTAGACGTGCCCTTTCGAACGATGGTAGTCCCATTAGTGTGGCCCCAAGAGAACCGGAGATACGCGGGGCCAAAGTAGGTCAAGATTTGGCCGCGAAGGTCCACTTTGGCCCGGTACCGAGCAGTCGCCTTTCGTGGCGTACAAAATTAAAGCCACTCACTTTGTAGAGGAGACTTGGGGCTCCACGACGGTGCTGAAAGCTAGTCTCTAGCCCCAAGGGTTCGGGAGATATAGGGCCGCAAAGTCGGTCCACATGTAGACTTGGGGCTCCACAAGGGTCGTGAAAGCTAGTCTCTAGCCCCAAGGGTTTGGGAGATATAGGGCCGCAAAGTCGGTCCACATTCCCTAAGGCGTTTCCCATGTTAAAGTTTCCCTATGGAGATTCCAATGTTAAATGGTCACCGGGACAAGGTCCACTTCACCCGGTACTGTGACCCGGCCATAAGTGTGAGCCACACGCCCTTTGGTAATCTCGTAGGGGAGGACTTGGGCTCTGCACCAACACCAGAACCGAGTCTCTAGCCCGAAAGGCACGCGAGATATAGAGCCGCAAAGTCGGTGAAATTCCCTATGGCGATTCCAATGCATTTGACACTTAGACGATTTTTCATGCGGTTCCGCGCAATTTGTTCCGCGGCCACGGGCCCGCCGTAGCTCCAATCCTGACACATTTTAGCATACATAAACTAGAGATACTTGGCTTTCGAATGAGCCCAGGCTCGAATTCTTGTCACCCCGGGAAGGTGCATCGGTTGGGGGCATGTCGGTTTTGGTTTTGCCGCTCCTCGGCCGTGCAAGTGCGGAGCCTGCCCTTCCTAGTGGCAGAAGCAAAGTGTCCTGGGAGCTCCGCGAGCCGATCCGCGGATCTCCAGGTTCCTTGGCCGCGGAGCGGCACCGTTCCAAAGTGCGGTCCGGCAGATTTGGAACGGGTCGTGGTGACCGATTTGCCTTAAAATCACTGGGTAGATAGCCCTAGACGTGCCCTTTCGAACGATGGTAGTCCCATTAGTGTGGCCCCAAGAGAACCGGAGATACGCGGGGCCAAAGTAGGTCAAGATTTGGCCGCGAAGGTCCACTTTGGCCCGGTACCGAGCAGTCGCCTTTCGTGGCGTAGAAAATTAAAGCCACTCACTTTGTAGAGGAGACTTGTGGCTCCACGACGGTGCTGAAAGCTAGTCTCTAGCCCCAAGGGTTCGGGAGATATAGGGCCGCAAAGTCGGTCCACATGTAGACTTGGGGCTCCACAAGGGTCATGAAAGCTAGTCTCTAGCCCCAAGGGTTCGGGAGATATAGGGCCGCAAAGTCGGTCCACATGTAGACTTGGGGCTCCACAAGGGTCGTCAAAGCTAGTCTCTAGCCCCAAGGGTTCGGGAGATATAGGGCCGCAAAGTCGGTCCACATTCCCTAAGGCGTTTATCATGTTAAAGTTTCCCTATGGAGATTCCAATGTTAAATGGTCACCGGGACAAGTCCACTTCACCCGGTACTGTGACCCGGCCATAAGTGTGAGCCACACGCCCTTTGGTGATCTCGTAGGGGAGGACTTGGGCTCTGCACCAACACCAGAACCGAGTCTCTAGCCCGAAAGGCACGCGAGATATAGAGCCGCAAAGTCGGTGAAATTCCCTATGGCGATTTCAATGCATTTGACACTTGGACGATTTTTCATGCGGTTCCGCACACTTTGTTTCGCGGCCACGGGCCCGCCGTAGCTCCAATCCTGACACATTTTGGCACACATAAACTAGAGATACTTGGCTTTCGAATGAGCCTGGGCTCGAATTTTTGTCACCCCGGGAAGGTGCATCGGGTGGGGTCATGTCGGTTTTGGTTTTGCCGCTCCTCTGCCGTGCAAGTGAGGAGCGGCACCGTTCCAAAGTGCGGTCCGGCGGATTTGGAACGGGTCATGGTGACCGATTTGCCTTAAAATCCCTGGGTAGATAGCCCTAGACGTGCCCTTTCGAACGATGGTAGTCCCATTAGTGTGGCCCCAAGAGAACCGGAGATACGCGGGGCCAAAGTAGGTCAAGATTTGGCCGCGAAGGTCCACTTTGGCCCGGTACCGAGCAGTCGCCTTTCGTGGCGTACAAAATTAAAGCCACTCACTTTGTAGAGGAGACTTGGGGCTCCACGACGGTGCTGAAAGCTAGTCTCTAGCCCCAAGGGTTCGGGAGATATAGGGCCGCAAAGTCGGTCCACATGTAGACTTGGGGCTCCACAAGGGTCGTGAAAGCTAGTCTCTAGCCCCAAGGGTTCGGGAGATATAGGGCCGCAAAGTCGGTCCACATGTAGACTTGGGGCTCCACAAGGGTCGTGAAAGCTAGTCTCTAGCCCCAAGGGTTTGGGAGATATAGGGCCGCAAAGTCGGTCCACATTCCCTAAGGCGTTTCCCATGTTAAAGTTTCCCTATGGAGATTCCAATGTTAAATGGTCACCGGGACAAGGTCCACTTCACCCGGTACTGTGACCCGGCCATAAGTGTGAGCCACACGCCCTTTGGTAATCTCGTAGGGGAGGACTTGGGCTCTGCACCAACACCAGAACCGAGTCTCTAGCCCGAAAGGCACGCGAGATATAGAGCCGCAAAGTCGGTGAAATTCCCTATGGCGATTCCAATGCATTTGACACTTAGACGATTTTTCATGCGGTTCCGCGCAATTTGTTCCGCGGCCACGGGCCCGCCGTAGCTCCAATCCTGACACATTTTAGCATACATAAACTAGAGATACTTGGCTTTCGAATGAGCCCAGGCTCGAATTCTTGTCACCCCGGGAAGGTGCATCGGTTGGGGGCATGTCGGTTTTGGTTTTGCCGCTCCTCGGCCGTGCAAGTGCGGAGCCTGCCCTTCCTAGTGGCAGAAGCAAAGTGTCCTGGGAGCTCCGCGAGCCGATCCGCGGATCTCTAGGTTCCTTGGCCGCGGAGCGGCACCGTTCCAAAGTGCGGTCCGGCGGATTTGGAACAGGTCGTGGTGACCGATTTGCCTTAAAATCCCTGGGTAGATAGCCCTAGACGTGCCCTTTCGAACGATGGTAGTCCCATTAGTGTGGCCCCAAGAGAACCGGAGATACGCGGGGCCAAAGTAGGTCAAGATTTGGCCGCGAAGGTCCACTTTGGCCCGGTACCGAGCAGTCGCCTTTCGTGGCGTAGAAAATTAAAGCCACTCACTTTGTAGAGGAGACTTGGGGCTCCACGACGGTGCTGAAAGCTAGACTCTAGCCCCAAGGGTTCGGGAGATATAGGGCCGCAAAGTCGGTCCACATGTAGACTTGGGGCTCCACAAGGGTCATGAAAGCTAGTCTCTAGCCCCAAGGGTTCGGGAGATATAGGGCCGCAAAGTCGGTCCACATGTAGACTTGGGGCTCCACAAGGGTCGTGAAAGCTAGTCTCTAGCCCCAAGGGTTCGGGAGATATAGGGCCGCAAAGTCGGTCCACATGTAGACTTGGGGCTCCACAAGGGTCGTGAAAGCTAGTCTCTAGCCCCAAGGGTTTGGGAGATATAGGGCCGCAAAGTCGGTCCACATTCCCTAAGGCGTTTCCCATGTTAAAGTTTCCCTATGGAGATTCCAATGTTAAATGGTCACCGGGACAAGGTCCACTTCACCCGGTACTGTGACCCGGCCATAAGTGTGAGCCACACGCCCTTTGGTGATCTCGTAGGGGAGGACTTGGGCTCTGCACCAACACCAGAACCGAGTCTCTAGCCCGAAAGGCACGCGAGATATAGAGCCGCAAAGTCGGTGAAATTCCCTATGGCGATTTCAATGCATTTGACACTTGGACGATTTTTCATGCGGTTCCGCGCACTTTGTTTCGCGGCCACGGGCCCGCCGTAGCTCCAATCCTGACACATTTTGGCACACATAAACTAGAGATACTTGGCTTTCGAATGAGCCTGGGCTCGAATTTTTGTCACCCCGGGAAGGTGCATCGGGTGGGGTCATGTCGGTTTTGGTTTTGCCGCTCCTCTGCCGTGCAAGTGCGGAGCGGCACCGTTCCAAAGTGCGGTCCGGCGGATTTGGAACGGGTCGTGGTGACCGATTTGCCTTAAAATCCCTGGGTAGATAGCCCTAGACGTGCCCTTTCGAACGATGGTAGTCCCATTAGTGTGGCCCCAAGAGAACCGGAGATACGCGGGGCCAAAGTAGGTCAAGATTTGGCCGCGAAGGTCCACTTTGGCCCGGTACCGAGCAGTCGCCTTTCGTGGCGTACAAAATTAAAGCCACTCACTTTGTAGAGGAGACTTGGGGCTCCACGACGGTGCTGAAAGCTAGTCTCTAGCCCCAAGGGTTCGGGAGATATAGGGCCGCAAAGTCGGTCCACATGTAGACTTGGGGCTCCACAAGGGTCGTGAAAGCTAGTCTCTAGCCCCAAGGGTTTGGGAGATATAGGGCCGCAAAGTCGGTCCACATTCCCTAAGGCGTTTCCCATGTTAAAGTTTCCCTATGGAGATTCCAATGTTAAATGGTCACCGGGACAAGGTCCACTTCACACGGTACTGTGACCCGGCCTAAAGTGTGAGCCACACGCCCTTTGGTGATCTCGTAGGGGAGGACTTGGGCTCTGCACCAACACCAGAACCGAGTCTCTAGCCCGAAAGGCACGCGAGATATAGAGCCGCAAAGTCGGTGAAATTCCCTATGGCGATTTCAATGCATTTGACACTTGGACGATTTTTCATGCGGTTCCGCGCACTTTGTTTCGCGGCCACGGGCCCGCCGTAGCTCCAATCCTGACACATTTTGGCACACATAAACTAGAGATACTTGGCTTTCGAATGAGCCCAGGCTCGAATTTTTGTCACCCCGGGAAGGTGCATCGGGTGGGGTCATGTCGGTTTTGGTTTTGCCGCTCCTCTGCCGTGCAAGTGCGGAGCGGCACCGTTCCAAAGTGCGGTCCGGCGGATTTGGAACAGGTCGTGGTGACCGATTTGCCTTAAAATCCCTGGGTAGATAGCCCTAGACGTGCCCTTTCGAACGATGGTAGTCCCATTAGTGTGGCCCCAAGAGAACCGGAGATACGCGTGGCCAAAGTAGGTCAAGATTTGGCCGCGAAGGTCCACTTTGGCCCGGTACCGAGCAGTCGCCTTTCGTGGCGTAGAAAATTAAAGCCACTCACTTTGTAGAGGAGACTTGGGGCTCCACGACGGTGCTGAAAGCTAGACTCTAGCCCCAAGGGTTCGGGAGATATAGGGCCGCAAAGTCGGTCCACATGTAGACTTGGGGCTCCACAAGGGTCGTGAAAGCTAGTCTCTAGCCCCAAGGGTTCGGGAGATATAGGGCCGCAAAGTCGGTCCACATGTAGACTTGGGGCTCCACAAGGGTCGTGAAAGCTAGTCTCTAGCCCCAAGGGTTCGGGAGATATAGGGCCGCAAAGTCGGTCCACATGTAGACTTGGGGCTCCACAAGGGTCGTGAAAGCTAGTCTCTAGCCCCAAGGGTTTGGGAGATATAGGGCCGCAAAGTCGGTCCACATTCCCTAAGGCGTTTCCCATGTTAAAGTTTCCCTATGGAGATTCCAATGTTAAATGGTCACCGGGACAAGGTCCACTTCACCCGGTACTGTGACCCGGCCATAAGTGTGAGCCACACGCCCTTTGGTGATCTCGTAGGGGAGGACTTGGGCTCTGCACCAACACCAGAACCGAGTCTCTAGCCCGAAAGGCACGCGAGATATAGAGCCGCAAAGTCGGTGAAATTCCCTATGGCGATTTCAATGCATTTGACACTTGGACGATTTTTCATGCGGTTCCGCGCACTTTGTTTCGCGGCCACGGGCCCGCCGTAGCTCCAATCCTGACACATTTTGGCACACATAAACTAGAGATACTTGGCTTTCGAATGAGCCCAGGCTCGAATTTTTGTCACCCCGGGAAGGTGCATCGGGTGGGGTCATGTCGGTTTTGGTTTTGCCGCTCCTCTGCCGTGCAAGTGCGGAGCGGCACCGTTCCAAAGTGCGGTCCGGCGGATTTGGAACGGGTCGTGGTGACCGATTTGCCTTAAAATCCCTGGGTAGATAGCCCTAGACGTGCCCTTTCGAACGATGGTAGTCCCATTAGTGTGGCCCCAAGAGAACCGGAGATACGCGGGGCCAAAGTAGGTCAAGATTTGGCCGCGAAGGTCCACTTTGGCCCGGTACCGAGCAGTCGCCTTTCGTGGCGTAGAAAATTAAAGCCACTCACTTTGTAGAGGAGACTTGGGGCTCCACGACGGTGCTGAAAGCTAGACTCTAGCCCCAAGGGTTCGGGAGATATAGGGCCGCAAAGTCGGTCCACATGTAGACTTGGGGCTCCACAAGGGTCATGAAAGCTAGTCTCTAGCCCCAAGGGTTCGGGAGATATAGGGCCGCAAAGTCGGTCCACATGTAGACTTGGGGCTCCACAAGGGTCGTGAAAGCTAGTCTCTAGCCCCAAGGGTTTGGGAGATATAGGGCCGCAAAGTCGGTCCACATTCCCTAAGGCGTTTCCCATGTTAAAGTTTCCCTATGGAGATTCCAATGTTAAATGGTCACCGGGACAAGGTCCACTTCACCCGGTACTGTGACCCGGCCATAAGTGTGAGCCACACGCCCTTTGGTGATCTCGTAGGGGAGGACTTGGGCTCTGCACCAACACCAGAACCGAGTCTCTAGCCCGAAAGGCACGCGAGATATAGAGCCGCAAAGTCGGTGAAATTCCCTATGGCGATTTCAATGCATTTGACACTTGGACGATTTTTCATGCGGTTCCGCGCACTTTGTTTCGCGGCCACGGGCCCGCCGTAGCTCCAATCCTGACACATTTTGGCACACATAAACTAGAGATACTTGGCTTTCGAATGAGCCTGGGCTTGAATTTTTGTCACCCCGGGAAGGTGCATCGGGTGGGGTCATGTCGGTTTTGGTTTTGCCGCTCCTCTGCCGTGCAAGTGCGGAGCGGCACCGTTCCAAAGTGCGGTCCGGCGGATTTGGAACGGGTCGTGGTGACCGATTTGCCTTAAAATCCCTGGGTAGATAGCCCTAGACGTGCCCTTTCGAACGATGGTAGTCCCATTAGTGTGGCCCCAAGAGAACCGGAGATACGCGGGGCCAAAGTAGGTCAAGATTTGGCCGCGAAGGTCCACTTTGGCCCGGTACCGAGCAGTCGCCTTTCGTGGCGTACAAAATTAAAGCCACTCACTTTGTAGAGGAGACTTGGGGCTCCACGACGGTGCTGAAAGCTAGTCTCTAGCCCCAAGGGTTCGGGAGATATAGGGCCGCAAAGTCGGTCCACATGTAGACTTGGGGCTCCACAAGGGTCGTGAAAGCTAGTCTCTAGCCCCAAGGGTTTGGGAGATATAGGGCCGCAAAGTCGGTCCACATTCCCTAAGGCGTTTCCCATGTTAAAGTTTCCCTATGGAGATTCCAATGTTAAATGGTCACCGGGACAAGGTCCACTTCACACGGTACTGTGACCCGGCCATAAGTGTGAGCCACACGCCCTTTGGTAATCTCGTAGGGGAGGACTTGGGCTCTGCACCAACACCAGAACCGAGTCTCTAGCCCGAAAGGCACGCGAGATATAGAGCCGCAAAGTCGGTGAAATTCCCTATGGCGATTCCAATGCATTTGACACTTAGACGATTTTTCATGCGGTTCCGCGCAATTTGTTCCGCGGCCACGGGCCCGCCGTAGCTCCAATCCTGACACATTTTAGCATACATAAACTAGAGATACTTGGCTTTCGAATGAGCCCAGGCTCGAATTCTTGTCACCCCGGGAAGGTGCATCGGTTGGGGGCATGTCGGTTTTGGTTTTGCCGCTCCTCGGCCGTGCAAGTGCGGAGCCTGCCCTTCCTAGTGGCAGAAGCAAAGTGTCCTGGGAGCTCCGCGAGCCGATCCGCGGATCTCTAGGTTCCTTGGCCGCGGAGCGGCACCGTTCCAAAGTGCGGTCCGGCGGATTTGGAACGGGTCGTGGTGACCGATTTGCCTTAAAATCCCTGGGTAGATAGCCCTAGACGTGCCCTTTCGAACGATGGTAGTCCCATCAGTGTGGCCCCAAGAGAACCGGAGATACGCGGGGCCAAAGTAGGTCAAGATTTGGCCGCGAAGGTCCACTTTGGCCCGGTACCGAGCAGTCGCCTTTCGTGGCGTAGAAAATTAAAGCCACTCACTTTGTAGAGGAGACTTGGGGCTCCACGACGGTGCTGAAAGCTAGTCTCTAGCCCCAAGGGTTCGGGAGATATAGGGCCGCAAAGTCGGTCCACATGTAGACTTGGGGCTCCACAAGGGTCATGAAAGCTAGTCTCTAGCCCCAAGGGTTCGGGAGATATAGGGCCGCAAAGTCGGTCCACATGTAGACTTGGGGCTCCACAAGGGTCGTGAAAGCTAGTCTCTAGCCCCAAGGGTTCGGGAGATATAGGGCCGCAAAGTCGGTCCACATGTAGACTTGGGGCTCCACAAGGGTCGTGAAAGCTAGTCTCTAGCCCCAAGGGTTTGGGAGATATAGGGCCGCAAAGTCGGTCCACATTCCCTAAGGCGTTTCCCATGTTAAAGTTTCCCTATGGAGATTCCAATGTTAAATGGTCACCGGGACAAGGTCCACTTCACCCGGTACTGTGACCCGGCCATAAGTGTGAGCCACACGCCCTTTGGTAATCTCGTAGGGGAGGACTTGGGCTCTGCACCAACACCAGAACCGAGTCTCTAGCCCGAAAGGCACGCGAGATATAGAGCCGCAAAGTCGGTGAAATTCCCTATGGCGATTCCAATGCATTTGACACTTAGACGATTTTTCATGCGGTTCCGCGCAATTTGTTCCGCGGCCACGGGCCCGCCGTAGCTCCAATCCTGACACATTTTAGCATACATAAACTAGAGATACTTGGCTTTCGAATGAGCCCAGGCTCGAATTCTTGTCACCCCGGGAAGGTGCATCGGTTGGGGGCATGTCGGTTTTGGTTTTGCCGCTCCTCGGCCGTGCAAGTGCGGAGCCTGCCCTTCCTAGTGGCAGAAGCAAAGTGTCCTGGGAGCACCGCGAGCCGATCCGCGGATCTCTAGGTTCCTTGGCCGCGGAGCGGCACCGTTCCAAAGTGCGGTCCGGCGGATTTGGAACGGGTCGTGGTGACCGATTTGCCTTAAAATCCCTGGGTAGATAGCCCTAGACGTGCCCTTTCGAACGATGGTAGTCCCATCAGTGTGGCCCCAAGAGAACCGGAGATACGCGGGGCCAAAGTAGGTCAAGATTTGGCCGCGAAGGTCCACTTTGGCCCGGTACCGAGCAGTCGCCTTTCGTGGCGTAGAAAATTAAAGCCACTCACTTTGTAGAGGAGACTTGGGGCTCCACGACGGTGCTGAAAGCTAGTCTCTAGCCCCAAGGGTTCGGGAGATATAGGGCCGCAAAGTCGGTCCACATGTAGACTTGGGGCTCCACAAGGGTCATGAAAGCTAGTCTCTAGCCCCAAGGGTTCGGGAGATATAGGGCCGCAAAGTCGGTCCACATGTAGACTTGGGGCTCCACAAGGGTCGTGAAAGCTAGTCTCTAGCCCCAAGGGTTTGGGAGATATAGGGCCGCAAAGTCGGTCCACATTCCCTAAGGCGTTTCCCATGTTAAAGTTTCCCTATGGAGATTCCAATGTTAAATGGTCACCGGGACAAGGTCCACTTCACCCGGTACTGTGACCCGGCCATAAGTGTGAGCCACACGCCCTTTGGTGATCTCGTAGGGGAGGACTTGGGCTCTGCACCAACACCAGAACCGAGTCTCTAGCCCGAAAGGCACGCGAGATATAGAGCCGCAAAGTCGGTGAAATTCCCTATGGCGATTTCAATGCATTTGACACTTGGACGATTTTTCATGCGGTTCCGCGCACTTTGTTTCGCGGCCACGGGCCCGCCGTAGCTCCAATCCTGACACATTTTGGCACACATAAACTAGAGATACTTGGCTTTCGAATGAGCCTGGGCTTGAATTTTTGTCACCCCGGGAAGGTGCATCGGGTGGGGTCATGTCGGTTTTGGTTTTGCCGCTCCTCTGCCGTGCAAGTGCGGAGCGGCACCGTTCCAAAGTGCGGTCCGGCGGATTTGGAACGGGTCGTGGTGACCGATTTGCCTTAAAATCCCTGGGTAGATAGCCCTAGACGTGCCCTTTCGAACGATGGTAGTCCCATTAGTGTGGCCCCAAGAGAACCGGAGATACGCGGGGCCAAAGTAGGTCAAGATTTGGCCGCGAAGGTCCACTTTGGCCCGGTACCGAGCAGTCGCCTTTCGTGGCGTACTAAATTAAAGCCACTCACTTTGTAGAGGAGACTTGGGGCTCCACGACGGTGCTGAAAGCTAGTCTCTAGCCCCAAGGGTTCGGGAGATATAGGGCCGCAAAGTCGGTCCACATGTAGACTTGGGGCTCCACAAGGGTCGTGAAAGCTAGTCTCTAGCCCCAAGGGTTTGGGAGATATAGGGCCGCAAAGTCGGTCCACATTCCCTAAGGCGTTTCCCATGTTAAAGTTTCCCTATGGAGATTCCAATGTTAAATGGTCACCGGGACAAGGTCCACTTCACCCGGTACTGTGACCCGGCCATAAGTGTGAGCCACACGCCCTTTGGTAATCTCGTAGGGGAGGACTTGGGCTCTGCACCAACACCAGAACCGAGTCTCTAGCCCGAAAGGCACGCGAGATATAGAGCCGCAAAGTCGGTGAAATTCCCTATGGCGATTCCAATGCATTTGACACTTAGACGATTTTTCATGCGGTTCCGCGCAATTTGTTCCGCGGCCACGGGCCCGCCGTAGCTCCAATCCTGACACATTTTAGCATACATAAACTAGAGATACTTGGCTTTCGAATGAGCCCAGGCTCGAATTCTTGTCACCCCGGGAAGGTGCATCGGTTGGGGGCATGTCGGTTTTGGTTTTGCCGCTCCTCGGCCGTGCAAGTGCGGAGCCTGCCCTTCCTAGTGGCAGAAGCAAAGTGTCCTGGGAGCTCCGCGAGCCGATCCGCGGATCTCTAGGTTCCTTGGCCGCGGAGCGGCACCGTTCCAAAGTGCGGTCCGGCGGATTTGGAACGGGTCGTGGTGACCGATTTGCCTTAAAATCCCTGGGTAGATAGCCCTAGACGTGCCCTTTCGAACGATGGTAGTCCCATCAGTGTGGCCCCAAGAGAACCGGAGATACGCGGGGCCAAAGTAGGTCAAGATTTGGCCGCGAAGGTCCACTTTGGCCCGGTACCGAGCAGTCGCCTTTCGTGGCGTAGAAAATTAAAGCCACTCACTTTGTAGAGGAGACTTGGGGCTCCACGACGGTGCTGAAAGCTAGTCTCTAGCCCCAAGGGTTCGGGAGATATAGGGCCGCAAAGTCGGTCCACATGTAGACTTGGGGCTCCACAAGGGTCATGAAAGCTAGTCTCTAGCCCCAAGGGTTCGGGAGATATAGGGCCGCAAAGTCGGTCCACATGTAGACTTGGGGCTCCACAAGGGTCGTGAAAGCTAGTCTCTAGCCCCAAGGGTTCGGGAGATATAGGGCCGCAAAGTCGGTCCACATGTAGACTTGGGGCTCCACAAGGGTCGTGAAAGCTAGTCTCTAGCCCCAAGGGTTTGGGAGATATAGGGCCGCAAAGTCGGTCCACATTCCCTAAGGCGTTTCCCATGTTAAAGTTTCCCTATGGAGATTCCAATGTTAAATGGTCACCGGGACAAGGTCCACTTCACCCGGTACTGTGACCCGGCCATAAGTGTGAGCCACACGCCCTTTGGTAATCTCGTAGGGGAGGACTTGGGCTCTGCACCAACACCAGAACCGAGTCTCTAGCCCGAAAGGCACGCGAGATATAGAGCCGCAAAGTCGGTGAAATTCCCTATGGCGATTCCAATGCATTTGACACTTAGACGATTTTTCATGCGGTTCCGCGCAATTTGTTCCGCGGCCACGGGCCCGCCGTAGCTCCAATCCTGACACATTTTAGCATACATAAACTAGAGATACTTGGCTTTCGAATGAGCCCAGGCTCGAATTCTTGTCACCCCGGGAAGGTGCATCGGTTGGGGGCATGTCGGTTTTGGTTTTGCCGCTCCTCGGCCGTGCAAGTGCGGAGCCTGCCCTTCCTAGTGGCAGAAGCAAAGTGTCCTGGGAGCTCCGCGAGCCGATCCGCGGATCTCTAGGTTCTTTGGCCGCGGAGCGGCACCGTTCCAAAGTGCGGTCCGGCGGATTTGGAACGGGTCGTGGTGACCGATTTGCCTTAAAATCCCTGGGTAGATAGCCCTAGACGTGCCCTTTCGAACGATGGTAGTCCCATCAGTGTGGCCCCAAGAGAACCGGAGATACGCGGGGCCAAAGTAGGTCAAGATTTGGCCGCGAAGGTCCACTTTGGCCCGGTACCGAGCAGTCGCCTTTCGTGGCGTAGAAAATTAAAGCCACTCACTTTGTAGAGGAGACTTGGGGCTCCACGACGGTGCTGAAAGCTAGTCTCTAGCCCCAAGGGTTCGGGAGATATAGGGCCGCAAAGTCGGTCCACATGTAGACTTGGGGCTCCACAAGGGTCATGAAAGCTAGTCTCTAGCCCCAAGGGTTCGGGAGATATAGGGCCGCAAAGTCGGTCCACATGTAGACTTGGGGCTCCACAAGGGTCGTGAAAGCTAGTCTCTAGCCCCAAGGGTTCGGGAGATATAGGGCCGCAAAGTCGGTCCACATGTAGACTTGGGGCTCCACAAGGGTCGTGAAAGCTAGTCTCTAGCCCCAAGGGTTCGGGAGATATAGGGCCGCAAAGTCGGTCCACATTCCCTAAGGCGTTTACCATGTTAAAGTTTCCCTATGGAGATTCCAATGTTAAATGGTCACCGGGACAAGTCCACTTCACCCGGTACTGTGACCCGGCCATAAGTGTGAGCCACACGCCCTTTAATGATCTCGTAGGGGAGGACTTGGGCTCTGCACCAACACCAGAACCGAGTCTCTAGCCCGAAAGGCACGCGAGATATAGAGCCGCAAAGTCGGTGAAATTCCCTATGGCGATTTCAATGCATTTGACACTTGGACGATTTTTCATGCGGTTCCGCGCACTTTGTTTCGCGGCCACGGGCCCGCCGTAGCTCCAATCCTGACACATTTTGGCACACATAAACTAGAGATACTTGGCTTTCGAATGAGCCCAGGCTCGAATTTTTGTCACCCCGGGAAGGTGCATCGGTTGGGGGCATGTCGGTTTTGGTTTTGCCGCTCCTCTGCCGTGCAAGTGCGGAGCCTGCCCTTCCTAGTGGCAGGATCCAAGGGTCCTGGGAGGTCCGCAAGCCTATCCGAGGATCTTTAGGTGCCTTGGCCGCGGAGCGGCACCGTTCCAAAGTGCGGTCCGGCGGATTTGGACCGGGTCGAGGTGACCGATTTGCCCCAAACTCCCTGGTTAGATAGCCCTAGACGTGCCCTTTCGAATGACTGTAAACTTATTAGTGTGGCCCCAAGAGAACCGGAGATACGCGGGGCCAAAGTAGGTCAAGATTTGGCCGCGAAGGTCCATTTTGGCCCAGTACCGAGCAGCCGCCTTTCGTGGCGTAGAAAATTAAAGCCACTCACTTTGTAGAGGAGACTTGGGGCTCCACGACGGTGCTGAAAGCTAGTCTCTAGCCCCAAGGGTTCGGGAGATATAGGGCCGCAAAGTCGGTCCACATGTAGACTTGGGGCTCCACAAGGGTCATGAAAGCTAGTCTCTAGCCCCAAGGGTTCGGGAGATATAGGGCCGCAAAGTCGGTCCACATGTAGACTTGGGGCTCCACAAGGGTCGTGAAAGCTAGTCTCTAGCCCCAAGGGTTCGGGAGATATAGGGCCGCAAAGTCGGTCCACATGTAGACTTGGGGCTCCACAAGGGTCGTGAAAGCTAGTCTCTAGCCCCAAGGGTTCGGGAGATATAGGGCCGCAAAGTCGGTCCACATGTAGACTTGGGGCTCCACAAGGGTCGTGAAAGCTAGTCTCTAGCCCCAAGGGTTTGGGAGATATAGGGCCGCAAAGTCGGTCCACATTCCCTAAGGCGTTTCCCATGTTAAAGTTTCCCTATGGAGATTCCAATGTTAAATGGTCACCGGGACAAGGTCCACTTCACCCGGTACTGTGACCCGGCCATAAGTGTGAGCCACACGCCCTTTGGTGATCTCGTAGGGGAGGACTTGGGCTCTGCACCAACACCAGAACCGAGTCTCTAGCCCGAAAGGCACGCGAGATATAGAGCCGCAAAGTCGGTGAAATTCCCTATGGCGATTTCAATGCATTTGACACTTGGACGATTTTTCATGCGGTTCCGCGCACTTTGTTTCGCGGCCACGGGCCCGCCGTAGCTCCAATCCTGACACATTTTGGCACACATAAACTAGAGATACTTGGCTTTCGAATGAGCCTGGGCTCGAATTTTTGTCACCCCGGGAAGGTGCATCGGGTGGGGTCATGTCGGTTTTGGTTTTGCCGCTCCTCTGCCGTGCAAGTGCGGAGCGGCACCGTTCCAAAGTGCGGTCCGGCGGATTTGGAACGGGTCGTGGTGACCGATTTGCCTTAAAATCCCTGGGTAGATAGCCCTAGACGTGCCCTTTCGAACGATGGTAGTCCCATTAGTGTGGCCCCAAGAGAACCGGAGATACGCGGGGCCAAAGTAGGTCAAGATTTGGCCGCAAAGGTCCACTTTGGCCCGGTACCGAGCAGTCGCCTTTCGTGGCGTACAAAATTAAAGCCACTCACTTTGTAGAGGAGACTTGGGGCTCCACGACGGTGCTGAAAGCTAGTCTCTAGCCCCAAGGGTTCGGGAGATATAGGGCCGCAAAGTCGGTCCACATGTAGACTTGGGGCTCCACAAGGGTCGTGAAAGCTAGTCTCTAGCCCCAAGGGTTTGGGAGATATAGGGCCGCAAAGTCGGTCCACATTCCCTAAGGCGTTTCCCATGTTAAAGTTTCCCTATGGAGATTCCAATGTTAAATGGTCACCGGGACAAGGTCCACTTCACCCGGTACTGTGACCCGGCCATAAGTGTGAGCCACACGCCCTTTGGTAATCTCGTAGGGGAGGACTTGGGCTCTGCACCAACACCAGAACCGAGTCTCTAGCCCGAAAGGCACGCGAGATATAGAGCCGCAAAGTCGGTGAAATTCCCTATGGCGATTCCAATGCATTTGACACTTAGACGATTTTTCATGCGGTTCCGCGCAATTTGTTCCGCGGCCACGGGCCCGCCGTAGCTCCAATCCTGACACATTTTAGCATACATAAACTAGAGATACTTGGCTTTCGAATGAGCCCAGGCTCGAATTCTTGTCACCCCGGGAAGGTGCATCGGTTGGGGGCATGTCGGTTTTGGTTTTGCCGCTCCTCGGCCGTGCAAGTGCGGAGCCTGCCCTTCCTAGTGGCAGAAGCAAAGTGTCCTGGGAGCTCCGCGAGCCGATCCGCGGAGCTCCAGGTTCCTTGGCCGCGGAGCGGCACCGTTCCAAAGTGCGGTCCGGCGGATTTGGAACGGGTCGTGGTGACCGATTCACCTTAAAATCCCTGGGTAGATAGCCCTAGACGTGCCCTTTCGAACGATGGTAGTCCCATTAGTGTGGCCCCAAGAGAACCGGAGATACGCGGGGCCAAAGTAGGTCAAGATTTGGCCGCGAAGGTCCACTTTGGCCCGGTACCGAGCAGTCGCCTTTCGTGGCGTAGAAAATTAAAGCCACTCACTTTGTAGAGGAGACTTGGGGCTCCACGACGGTGCTAAAAGCTAGTCTCTAGCCCCAAGGGTTCGGGAGATATAGGGCCGCAAAGTCGGTCCACATGTAGACTTGGGGCTCCACAAGGGTCATGAAAGCTAGTCTCTAGCCCCAAGGGTTCGGGAGATAGAGGGCCGCAAAGTCGGTCCACATGTAGACTTGGGGCTCCACAAGGGTCGTGAAAGCTAGTCTCTAGCCCCAAGGGTTTGGGAGATATAGGGCCGCAAAGTCGGTCCACATTCCCTAAGGCGTTTCCCATGTTAAAGTTTCCCTATGGAGATTCCAATGTTAAATGGTCACCGGGACAAGGTCCACTTCACCCGGTACTGTGACCCGGCCATAAGTGTGAGCCACACGCCCTTTGGTGATCTCGTAGGGGAGGACTTGGGCTCTGCACCAACACCAGAACCGAGTCTCTAGCCCGAAAGGCACGCGAGATATAGAGCCGCAAAGTCGGTGAAATTCCCTATGGCGATTTCAATGCATTTGACACTTGGACGATTTTTCATGCGGTTCCGCGCACTTTGTTTCGCGGCCACGGGCCCGCCGTAGCTCCAATCCTGACACATTTTGGCACACATAAACTAGAGATACTTGGCTTTCGAATGAGCCTGGGCTCGAATTTTTGTCACCCCGGGAAGGTGCATCGGGTGGGGTCATGTCGGTTTTGGTTTTGCCGCTCCTCTGCCGTGCAAGTGCGGAGCGGCACCGTTCCAAAGTGCGGTCCGGCGGATTTGGAACGGGTCGTGGTGACCGATTTGCCTTAAAATCCCTGGGTAGATAGCCCTAGACGTGCCCTTTCGAACGATGGTAGTCCCATTAGTGTGGCCCCAAGAGAACCGGAGATACGCGGGGCCAAAGTAGGTCAAGATTTGGCCGCGAAGGTCCACTTTGGCCCGGTACCGAGCAGTCGCCTTTCGTGGCGTACAAAATTAAAGCCACTCACTTTGTAGAGGAGACTTGGGGCTCCACGACGGTGCTGAAAGCTAGTCTCTAGCCCCAAGGGTTCGGGAGATATAGGGCCGCAAAGTCGGTCCACATGTAGACTTGGGGCTCCACAAGGGTCGTGAAAGCTAGTCTCTAGCCCCAAGGGTTCGGGAGATATAGGGCCGCAAAGTCGGTCCACATGTAGACTTGGGGCTCCACAAGGGTCGTGAAAGCTAGTCTCTAGCCCCAAGGGTTCGGGAGATATAGGGCCGCAAAGTCGGTCCACATGTAGACTTGGGGCTCCACAAGGGTCGTGAAAGCTAGTCTCTAGCCCCAAGGGTTTGGGAGATATAGGGCCGCAAAGTCGGTCCACATTCCCTAAGGCGTTTCCCATGTTAAAGTTTCCCTATGGAGATTCCAATGTTAAATGGTCACCGGGACAAGGTCCACTTCACCCGGTACTGTGACCCGGCCATAAGTGTGAGCCACACGCCCTTTGGTAATCTCGTAGGGGAGGACTTGGGCTCTGCACCAACACCAGAACCGAGTCTCTAGCCCGAAAGGCACGCGAGATATAGAGCCGCAAAGTCGGTGAAATTCCCTATGGCGATTCCAATGCATTTGACACTTAGACGATTTTTCATGCGGTTCCGCGCAATTTGTTCCGCGGCCACGGGCCCGCCGTAGCTCCAATCCTGACACATTTTAGCATACATAAACTAGAGATACTTGGCTTTCGAATGAGCCCAGGCTCGAATTCTTGTCACCCCGGGAAGGTGCATCGGTTGGGGGCATGTCGGTTTTGGTTTTGCCGCTCCTCGGCCGTGCAAGTGCGGAGCCTGCCCTTCCTAGTGGCAGAAGCAAAGTGTCCTGGGAGCTCCGCGAGCCGATCCGCGGATCTCTAGGTTCCTTGGCCGCGGAGCGGCACCGTTCCAAAGTGCGGTCCGGCGGATTTGGAACGGGTCGTGGTGACCGATTTGCCTTAAAATCCCTGGGTAGATAGCCCTAGACGTGCCCTTTCGAACGATGGTAGTCCCATCAGTGTGGCCCCAAGAGAACCGGAGATACGCGGGGCCAAAGTAGGTCAAGATTTGGCCGCGAAGGTCCACTTTGGCCCGGTACCGAGCAGTCGCCTTTCGTGGCGTAGAAAATTAAAGCCACTCACTTTGTAGAGGAGACTTGGGGCTCCACGACGGTGCTGAAAGCTAGTCTCTAGCCCCAAGGGTTCGGGAGATATAGGGCCGCAAAGTCGGTCCACATGTAGACTTGGGGCTCCACAAGGGTCATGAAAGCTAGTCTCTAGCCCCAAGGGTTCGGGAGATATAGGGCCGCAAAGTCGGTCCACATGTAGACTTGGGGCTCCACAAGGGTCGTGAAAGCTAGTCTCTAGCCCCAAGGGTTCGGGAGATATAGGGCCGCAAAGTCGGTCCACATGTAGACTTGGGGCTCCACAAGGGTCGTGAAAGCTAGTCTCTAGCCCCAAGGGTTTGGGAGATATAGGGCCGCAAAGTCGGTCCACATTCCCTAAGGCGTTTCCCATGTTAAAGTTTCCCTATGGAGATTCCAATGTTAAATGGTCACCGGGACAAGGTCCACTTCACCCGGTACTGTGACCCGGCCATAAGTGTGAGCCACACGCCCTTTGGTAATCTCGTAGGGGAGGACTTGGGCTCTGCACCAACACCAGAACCGAGTCTCTAGCCCGAAAGGCACGCGAGATATAGAGCCGCAAAGTCGGTGAAATTCCCTATGGCGATTCCAATGCATTTGACACTTAGACGATTTTTCATGCGGTTCCGCGCAATTTGTTCCGCGGCCACGGGCCCGCCGTAGCTCCAATCCTGACACATTTTAGCATACATAAACTAGAGATACTTGGCTTTCGAATGAGCCCAGGCTCGAATTCTTGTCACCCCGGGAAGGTGCATCGGTTGGGGGCATGTCGGTTTTGGTTTTGCCGCTCCTCGGCCGTGCAAGTGCGGAGCCTGCCCTTCCTAGTGGCAGAAGCAAAGTGTCCTGGGAGCACCGCGAGCCGATCCGCGGATCTCTAGGTTCCTTGGCCGCGGAGCGGCACCGTTCCAAAGTGCGGTCCGGCGGATTTGGAACGGGTCGTGGTGACCGATTTGCCTTAAAATCCCTGGGTAGATAGCCCTAGACGTGCCCTTTCGAACGATGGTAGTCCCATCAGTGTGGCCCCAAGAGAACCGGAGATACGCGGGGCCAAAGTAGGTCAAGATTTGGCCGCGAAGGTCCACTTTGGCCCGGTACCGAGCAGTCGCCTTTCGTGGCGTAGAAAATTAAAGCCACTCACTTTGTAGAGGAGACTTGGGGCTCCACGACGGTGCTGAAAGCTAGTCTCTAGCCCCAAGGGTTCGGGAGATATAGGGCCGCAAAGTCGGTCCACATGTAGACTTGGGGCTCCACAAGGGTCATGAAAGCTAGTCTCTAGCCCCAAGGGTTTGGGAGATATAGGGCCGCAAAGTCGGTCCACATTCCCTAAGGCGTTTCCCATGTTAAAGTTTCCCTATGGAGATTCCAATGTTAAATGGTCACCGGGACAAGGTCCACTTCACCCGGTACTGTGACCCGGCCATAAGTGTGAGCCACACGCCCTTTGGTGATCTCGTAGGGGAGGACTTGGGCTCTGCACCAACACCAGAACCGAGTCTCTAGCCCGAAAGGCACGCGAGATATAGAGCCGCAAAGTCGGTGAAATTCCCTATGGCGATTTCAATGCATTTGACACTTGGACGATTTTTCATGCGGTTCCGCGCACTTTGTTTCGCGGCCACGGGCCCGCCGTAGCTCCAATCCTGACACATTTTGGCACACATAAACTAGAGATACTTGGCTTTCGAATGAGCCTGGGCTTGAATTTTTGTCACCCCGGGAAGGTGCATCGGGTGGGGTCATGTCGGTTTTGGTTTTGCCGCTCCTCTGCCGTGCAAGTGCGGAGCGGCACCGTTCCAAAGTGCGGTCCGGCGGATTTGGAACGGGTCGTGGTGACCGATTTGCCTTAAAATCCCTGGGTAGATAGCCCTAGACGTGCCCTTTCGAACGATGGTAGTCCCATTAGTGTGGCCCCAAGAGAACCGGAGATACGCGGGGCCAAAGTAGGTCAAGATTTGGCCGCGAAGGTCCACTTTGGCCCGGTACCGAGCAGTCGCCTTTCGTGGCGTACAAAATTAAAGCCACTCACTTTGTAGAGGAGACTTGGGGCTCCACGACGGTGCTGAAAGCTAGTCTCTAGCCCCAAGGGTTCGGGAGATATAGGGCCGCAAAGTCGGTCCACATGTAGACTTGGGGCTCCACAAGGGTCATGAAAGCTAGTCTCTAGCCCCAAGGGTTTGGGAGATATAGGGCCGCAAAGTCGGTCCACATTCCCTAAGGCGTTTCCCATGTTAAAGTTTCCCTATGGAGATTCCAATGTTAAATGGTCACCGGGACAAGGTCCACTTCACCCGGTACTGTGACCCGGCCATAAGTGTGAGCCACACGCCCTTTGGTGATCTCGTAGGGGAGGACTTGGGCTCTGCACCAACACCAGAACCGAGTCTCTAGCCCGAAAGGCACGCGAGATATAGAGCCGCAAAGTCGGTGAAATTCCCTATGGCGATTTCAATGCATTTGACACTAGGACGATTTTTCATGCGGTTCCGCGCACTTTGTTCCGCGGCCACGGTCCCGCCGTAGCTCCAATCCTGACACATTTTGGCACACATAAACTAGAGATACTTGGCTTTCGAATGAGCCTGGGCTTGAATTTTTGTCACCCCGGGAAGGTGCATCGGGTGGGGTCATGTCGGTTTTGGTTTTGCCGCTCCTCTGCCGTGCAAGTGCGGAGCGGCACCGTTCCAAAGTGCGGTCCGGCGGATTTGGAACGGGTCGTGGTGACCGATTTGCCTTAAAATCCCTGGGTAGATAGCCCTAGACGTGCCCTTTCGAACGATGGTAGTCCCATTAGTGTGGCCCCAAGAGAACCGGAGATACGCGGGGCCAAAGTAGGTCAAGATTTGGCCGCGAAGGTCCACTTTGGCCCGGTACCGAGCAGTCGCCTTTCGTGGCGTACAAAATTAAAGCCACTCACTTTGTAGAGGAGACTTGGGGCTCCACGACGGTGCTGAAAGCTAGTCTCTAGCCCCAAGGGTTCGGGAGATATAGGGCCGCAAAGTCGGTCCACATGTAGACTTGGGGCTCCACAAGGGTCGTGAAAGCTAGTCTCTAGCCCCAAGGGTTTGGGAGATATAGGGCCGCAAAGTCGGTCCACATTCCCTAAGGCGTTTCCCATGTTAAAGTTTCCCTATGGAGATTCCAATGTTAAATGGTCACCGGGACAAGGTCCACTTCACCCGGTACTGTGACCCGGCCATAAGTGTGAGCCACACGCCCTTTGGTAATCTCGTAGGGGAGGACTTGGGCTCTGCACCAACACCAGAACCGAGTCTCTAGCCCGAAAGGCATGCGAGATATAGAGCCGCAAAGTCGGTGAAATTCCCTATGGCGATTCCAATGCATTTGACACTTAGACGATTTTTCATGCGGTTCCGCGCAATTTGTTCCGCGGCCACGGGCCCGCCGTAGCTCCAATCCTGACACATTTTAGCATACATAAACTAGAGATACTTGGCTTTCGAATGAGCCCAGGCTCGAATTCTTGTCACCCCGGGAAGGTGCATCGGTTGGGGGCATGTCGGTTTTGGTTTTGCCGCTCCTCGGCCGTGCAAGTGCGGAGCCTGCCCTTCCTAGTGGCAGAAGCAAAGTGTCCTGGGAGCTCCGCGAGCCGATCCGCGGATCTCTAGGTTCCTTGGCCGCGGAGCGGCACCGTTCCAAAGTGCGGTCCGGCGGATTTGGAACGGGTCGTGGTGACCGATTTGCCTTAAAATCCCTGGGTAGATAGCCCTAGACGTGCCCTTTCGAACGATGGTAGTCCCATCAGTGTGGCCCCAAGAGAACCGGAGATACGCGGGGCCAAAGTAGGTCAAGATTTGGCCGCGAAGGTCCACTTTGGCCCGGTACCGAGCAGTCGCCTTTCGTGGCGTAGAAAATTAAAGCCACTCACTTTGTAGAGGAGACTTGGGGCTCCACGACGGTGCTGAAAGCTAGTCTCTAGCCCCAAGGGTTCGGGAGATATAGGGCCGCAAAGTCGGTCCACATGTAGACTTGGGGCTCCACAAGGGTCGTGAAAGCTAGTCTCTAGCCCCAAGGGTTCGGGAGATATAGGGCCGCAAAGTCGGTCCACATGTAGACTTGGGGCTCCACAAGGGTCGTGAAAGCTAGTCTCTAGCCCCAAGGGTTCGGGAGATATAGGGCCGCAAAGTCGGTCCACATGTAGACTTGGGGCTCCACAAGGGTCGTGAAAGCTAGTCTCTAGCCCCAAGGGTTTGGGAGATATAGGGCCGCAAAGTCGGTCCACATTCCCTAAGGCGTTTCCCATGTTAAAGTTTCCCTATGGAGATTCCAATGTTAAATGGTCACCGGGACAAGGTCCACTTCACCCGGTACTGTGACCCGGCCATAAGTGTGAGCCACACGCCCTTTGGTAATCTCGTAGGGGAGGACTTGGGCTCTGCACCAACACCAGAACCGAGTCTCTAGCCCGAAAGGCACGCGAGATATAGAGCCGCAAAGTCGGTGAAATTCCCTATGGCGATTCCAATGCATTTGACACTTAGACGATTTTTCATGCGGTTCCGCGCAATTTGTTCCGCGGCCACGGGCCCGCCGTAGCTCCAATCCTGACACATTTTAGCATACATAAACTAGAGATACTTGGCTTTCGAATGAGCCCAGGCTCGAATTCTTGTCACCCCGGGAAGGTGCATCGGTTGGGGGCATGTCGGTTTTGGTTTTGCCGCTCCTCGGCCGTGCAAGTGCGGAGCCTGCCCTTCCTAGTGGCAGAAGCAAAGTGTCCTGGGAGCTCCGCGAGCCGATCCGCGGATCTCTAGGTTCCTTGGCCGCGGAGCGGCACCGTTCCAAAGTGCGGTCCGGCGGATTTGGAACGGGTCGTGGTGACCGATTTGCCTTAAAATCCCTGGGTAGATAGCCCTAGACGTGCCCTTTCGAACGATGGTAGTCCCATCAGTGTGGCCCCAAGAGAACCGGAGATACGCGGGGCCAAAGTAGGTCAAGATTTGGCCGCGAAGGTCCACTTTGGCCCGGTACCGAGCAGTCGCCTTTCGTGGCGTAGAAAATTAAAGCCACTCACTTTGTAGAGGAGACTTGGGGCTCCACGACGGTGCTGAAAGCTAGTCTCTAGCCCCAAGGGTTCGGGAGATATAGGGCCGCAAAGTCGGTCCACATGTAGACTTGGGGCTCCACAAGGGTCATGAAAGCTAGTCTCTAGCCCCAAGGGTTCGGGAGATATAGGGCCGCAAAGTCGGTCCACATGTAGACTTGGGGCTCCACAAGGGTCGTGAAAGCTAGTCTCTAGCCCCAAGGGTTCGGGAGATATAGGGCCGCAAAGTCGGTCCACATGTAGACTTGGGGCTCCACAAGGGTCGTGAAAGCTAGTCTCTAGCCCCCAGGGTTTGGGAGATATAGGGCCGCAAAGTCGGTCCACATTCCCTAAGGCGTTTCCCATGTTAAAGTTTCCCTATGGAGATTCCAATGTTAAATGGTCACCGGGACAAGGTCCACTTCACCCGGTACTGTGACCCGGCCATAAGTGTGAGCCACACGCCCTTTGGTAATCTCGTAGGGGAGGACTTGGGCTCTGCACCAACACCAGAACCGAGTCTCTAGCCCGAAAGGCACGCGAGATATAGAGCCGCAAAGTCGGTGAAATTCCCTATGGCGATTCCAATGCATTTGACACTTAGACGATTTTTCATGCGGTTCCGCGCAATTTGTTCCGCGGCCACGGGCCCGCCGTAGCTCCAATCCTGACACATTTTAGCATACATAAACTAGAGATACTTGGCTTTCGAATGAGCCCAGGCTCGAATTCTTGTCACCCCGGGAAGGTGCATCGGTTGGGGGCATGTCGGTTTTGGTTTTGCCGCTCCTCGGCCGTGCAAGTGCGGAGCCTGCCCTTCCTAGTGGCAGAAGCAAAGTGTCCTGGGAGCACCGCGAGCCGATCCGCGGATCTCTAGGTTCCTTGGCCGCGGAGCGGCACCGTTCCAAAGTGCGGTCCGGCGGATTTGGAACGGGTCGTGGTGACCGATTTGCCTTAAAATCCCTGGGTAGATAGCCCTAGACGTGCCCTTTCGAACGATGGTAGTCCCATCAGTGTGGCCCCAAGAGAACCGGAGATACGCGGGGCCAAAGTAGGTCAAGATTTGGCCGCGAAGGTCCACTTTGGCCCGGTACCGAGCAGTCGCCTTTCGTGGCGTAGAAAATTAAAGCCACTCACTTTGTAGAGGAGACTTGGGGCTCCACGACGGTGCTGAAAGCTAGTCTCTAGCCCCAAGGGTTCGGGAGATATAGGGCCGCAAAGTCGGTCCACATGTAGACTTGGGGCTCCACAAGGGTCATGAAAGCTAGTCTCTAGCCCCAAGGGTTTGGGAGATATAGGGCCGCAAAGTCGGTCCACATTCCCTAAGGCGTTTCCCATGTTAAAGTTTCCCTATGGAGATTCCAATGTTAAATGGTCACCGGGACAAGGTCCACTTCACCCGGTACTGTGACCCGGCCATAAGTGTGAGCCACACACCCTTTGGTGATCTCGTAGGGGAGGACTTGGGCTCTGCACCAACACCAGAACCGAGTCTCTAGCCCGAAAGGCACGCGAGATATAGAGCCGCAAAGTCGGTGAAATTCCCTATGGCGATTTCAATGCATTTGACACTTGGACGATTTTTCATGCGGTTCCGCGCACTTTGTTTCGCGGCCACGGGCCCGCCGTAGCTCCAATCCTGACACATTTTGGCACACATAAACTAGAGATACTTGGCTTTCGAATGAGCCTGGGCTTGAATTTTTGTCACCCCGGGAAGGTGCATCGGGTGGGGTCATGTCGGTTTTGGTTTTGCCGCTCCTCTGCCGTGCAAGTGCGGAGCGGCACCGTTCCAAAGTGCGGTCCGGCGGATTTGGAACGGGTCGTGGTGACCGATTTGCCTTAAAATCCCTGGGTAGATAGCCCTAGACGTGCCCTTTCGAACGATGGTAGTCCCATTAGTGTGGCCCCAAGAGAACCGGAGATACGCGGGGCCCAAGTAGGTCAAGATTTGGCCGCGAAGGTCCACTTTGGCCCGGTACCGAGCAGTCGCCTTTCGTGGCGTACAAAATTAAAGCCACTCACTTTGTAGAGGAGACTTGGGGCTCCACGACGGTGCTGAAAGCTAGTCTCTAGCCCCAAGGGTTCGGGAGATATAGGGCCGCAAAGTCGGTCCACATGTAGACTTGGGGCTCCACAAGGGTCGTGAAAGCTAGTCTCTAGCCCCAAGGGTTTGGGAGATATAGGGCCGCAAAGTCGGTCCACATTCCCTAAGGCGTTTCCCATGTTAAAGTTTCCCTATGGAGATTCCAATGTTAAATGGTCACCGGGACAAGGTCCACTTCACCCGGTACTGTGACCCGGCCATAAGTGTGAGCCACACGCCCTTTGGTAATCTCGTAGGGGAGGACTTGGGCTCTGCACCAACACCAGAACCGAGTCTCTAGCCCGAAAGGCACGCGAGATATAGAGCCGCAAAGTCGGTGAAATTCCCTATGGCGATTCCAATGCATTTGACACTTAGACGATTTTTCATGCGGTTCCGCGCAATTTGTTCCGCGGCCACGGGCCCGCCGTAGCTCCAATCCTGACACATTTTAGCATACATAAACTAGAGATACTTGGCTTTCGAATGAGCCCAGGCTCGAATTCTTGTCACCCCGGGAAGGTGCATCGGTTGGGGGCATGTCGGTTTTGGTTTTGCCGCTCCTCGGCCGTGCAAGTGCGGAGCCTGCCCTTCCTAGTGGCAGAAGCAAAGTGTCCTGGGAGCTCCGCGAGCCGATCCGCGGATCTCTAGGTTCCTTGGCCGCGGAGCGGCACCGTTCCAAAGTGCGGTCCGGCGGATTTGGAACGGGTCGTGGTGACCGATTTGCCTTAAAATCCCTGGGTAGATAGCCCTAGACGTGCCCTTTCGAACGATGGTAGTCCCATCAGTGTGGCCCCAAGAGAACCGGAGATACGCGGGGCCAAAGTAGGTCAAGATTTGGCCGCGAAGGTCCACTTTGGCCCGGTACCGAGCAGTCGCCTTTCGTGGCGTAGAAAATTAAAGCCACTCACTTTGTAGAGGAGACTTGGGGCTCCACGACGGTGCTGAAAGCTAGTCTCTAGCCCCAAGGGTTTGGGAGATATAGGGCCGCAAAGTCGGTCCACATGTAGACTTGGGGCTCCACAAGGGTCTTGAAAGCTAGTCTCTAGCCCCAAGGGTTCGGGAGATATAGGGCCGCAAAGTCGGTCCACATGTAGACTTGGGGCTCCACAAGGGTCGTGAAAGCTAGTCTCTAGCCCCAAGGGTTCGGGAGATATAGGGCCGCAAAGTCGGTCCACATGTAGACTTGGGGCTCCACAAGGGTCGTGAAAGCTAGTCTCTAGCCCCAAGGGTTTGGGAGATATAGGGCCGCAAAGTCGGTCCACATTCCCTAAGGCGTTTCCCATGTTAAAGTTTCCCTATGGAGATTCCAATGTTAAATGGTCACCGGGACAAGGTCCACTTCACCCGGTACTGTGACCCGGCCATAAGTGTGAGCCACACGCCCTTTGGTAATCTCGTAGGGGAGGACTTGGGCTCTGCACCAACACCAGAACCGAGTCTCTAGCCCGAAAGGCACGCGAGATATAGAGCCGCAAAGTCGGTGAAATTCCCTATGGCGATTCCAATGCATTTGACACTTAGACGATTTTTCATGCGGTTCCGCGCAATTTGTTCCGCGGCCACGGGCCCGCCGTAGCTCCAATCCTGACACATTTTAGCATACATAAACTAGAGATACTTGGCTTTCGAATGAGCCCAGGCTCGAATTCTTGTCACCCCGGGAAGGTGCATCGGTTGGGGGCATGTCGGTTTTGGTTTTGCCGCTCCTCGGCCGTGCAAGTGCGGAGCCTGCCCTTCCTAGTGGCAGAAGCAAAGTGTCCTGGGAGCTCCGCGAGCCGATCCGCGGATCTCTAGGTTCTTTGGCCGCGGAGCGGCACCGTTCCAAAGTGCGGTCCGGCGGATTTGGAACGGGTCGTGGTGACCGATTTGCCTTAAAATCCCTGGGTAGATAGCCCTAGACGTGCCCTTTCGAACGATGGTAGTCCCATCAGTGTGGCCCCAAGAGAACCGGAGATACGCGGGGCCAAAGTAGGTCAAGATTTGGCCGCGAAGGTCCACTTTGGCCCGGTACCGAGCAGTCGCCTTTCGTGGCGTAGAAAATTAAAGCCACTCACTTTGTAGAGGAGACTTGGGGCTCCACGACGGTGCTGAAAGCTAGTCTCTAGCCCCAAGGGTTCGGGAGATATAGGGCCGCAAAGTCGGTCCACATGTAGACTTGGGGCTCCACAAGGGTCATGAAAGCTAGTCTCTAGCCCCAAGGGTTCGGGAGATATAGGGCCGCAAAGTCGGTCCACATGTAGACTTGGGGCTCCACAAGGGTGGTGAAAGCTAGTCTCTAGCCCCAAGGGTTCGGGAGATATAGGGCCGCAAAGTCGGTCCACATGTAGACTTGGGGCTCCACAAGGGTCGTGAAAGCTAGTCTCTAGCCCCAAGGGTTCGGGAGATATAGGGCCGCAAAGTCGGTCCACATTCCCTAAGGCGTTTACCATGTTAAAGTTTCCCTATGGAGATTCCAATGTTAAATGGTCACCGGGACAAGTCCACTTCACCCGGTACTGTGACCCGGCCATAAGTGTGAGCCACACGCCCTTTAATGATCTCGTAGGGGAGGACTTGGGCTCTGCACCAACACCAGAACCGAGTCTCTAGCCCGAAAGGCACGCGAGATATAGAGCCGCAAAGTCGGTGAAATTCCCTATGGCGATTTCAATGCATTTGACACTTGGACGATTTTTCATGCGGTTCCGCGCACTTTGTTTCGCGGCCACGGGCCCGCCGTAGCTCCAATCCTGACACATTTTGGCACACATAAACTAGAGATACTTGGCTTTCGAATGAGCCCAGGCTCGAATTTTTGTCACCCCGGGAAGGTGCATCGGTTGGGGGCATGTCGGTTTTGGTTTTGCCGCTCCTCTGCCGTGCAAGTGCGGAGCCTGCCCTTCCTAGTGGCAGGATCCAAGGGTCCTGGGAGGTCCGCAAGCCTATCCGAGGATCTTTAGGTGCCTTGGCCGCGGAGCGGCACCGTTCCAAAGTGCGGTCCGGCGGATTTGGACCGGGTCGAGGTGACCGATTTGCCCCAAACTCCCTGGTTAGATAGCCCTAGACGTGCCCTTTCGAATGACTGTAAACTTATTAGTGTGGCCCCAAGAGAACCGGAGATACGCGGGGCCAAAGTAGGTCAAGATTTGGCCGCGAAGGTCCATTTTGGCCCAGTACCGAGCAGCCGCCTTTCGTGGCGTAGAAAATTAAAGCCACTCACTTTGTAGAGGAGACTTGGGGCTCCACGACGGTGCTGAAAGCTAGTCTCTAGCCCCAAGGGTTCGGGAGATATAGGGCCGCAAAGTCGGTCCACATGTAGACTTGGGGCTCCACAAGGGTCATGAAAGCTAGTCTCTAGCCCCAAGGGTTCGGGAGATATAGGGCCGCAAAGTCGGTCCACATGTAGACTTGGGGCTCCACAAGGGTCGTGAAAGCTAGTCTCTAGCCCCAAGGGTTCGGGAGATATAGGGCCGCAAAGTCGGTCCACATGTAGACTTGGGGCTCCACAAGGGTCGTGAAAGCTAGTCTCTAGCCCCAAGGGTTCGGGAGATATAGGGCCGCAAAGTCGGTCCACATGTAGACTTGGGGCTCCACAAGGGTCGTGAAAGCTAGTCTCTAGCCCCAAGGGTTTGGGAGATATAGGGCCGCAAAGTCGGTCCACATTCCCTAAGGCGTTTCCCATGTTAAAGTTTCCCTATGGAGATTCCAATGTTAAATGGTCACCGGGACAAGGTCCACTTCACCCGGTACTGTGACCCGGCCATAAGTGTGAGCCACACGCCCTTTGGTGATCTCGTAGGGGAGGACTTGGGCTCTGCACCAACACCAGAACCGAGTCTCTAGCCCGAAAGGCACGCGAGATATAGAGCCGCAAAGTCGGTGAAATTCCCTATGGCGATTTCAATGCATTTGACACTTGGACGATTTTTCATGCGGTTCCGCGCACTTTGTTTCGCGGCCACGGGCCGGCCGTAGCTCCAATCCTGACACATTTTGGCACACATAAACTAGAGATACTTGGCTTTCGAATGAGCCTGGGCTCGAATTTTTGTCACCCCGGGAAGGTGCATCGGGTGGGGTCATGTCGGTTTTGGTTTTGCCGCTCCTCTGCCGTGCAAGTGCGGAGCGGCACCGTTCCAAAGTGCGGTCCGGCGGATTTGGAACGGGTCGTGGTGACCGATTTGCCTTAAAATCCCTGGGTAGATAGCCCTAGACGTGCCCTTTCGAACGATGGTAGTCCCATTAGTGTGGCCCCAAGAGAACCGGAGATACGCGGGGCCAAAGTAGGTCAAGATTTGGCCGCAAAGGTCCACTTTGGCCCGGTACCGAGCAGTCGCCTTTCGTGGCGTACAAAATTAAAGCCACTCACTTTGTAGAGGAGACTTGGGGCTCCACGACGGTGCTGAAAGCTAGTCTCTAGCCCCAAGGGTTCGGGAGATATAGGGCCGCAAAGTCGGTCCACATGTAGACTTGGGGCTCCACAAGGGTCGTGAAAGCTAGTCTCTAGCCCCAAGGGTTTGGGAGATATAGGGCCGCAAAGTCGGTCCACATTCCCTAAGGCGTTTCCCATGTTAAAGTTTCCCTATGGAGATTCCAATGTTAAATGGTCACCGGGACAAGGTCCACTTCACCCGGTACTGTGACCCGGCCATAAGTGTGAGCCACACGCCCTTTGGTAATCTCGTAGGGGAGGACTTGGGCTCTGCACCAACACCAGAACCGAGTCTCTAG
This sequence comes from Dendropsophus ebraccatus, assembly GCF_027789765.1. Taxonomy (NCBI): domain Eukaryota; kingdom Metazoa; phylum Chordata; class Amphibia; order Anura; family Hylidae; genus Dendropsophus; species Dendropsophus ebraccatus. Next base: position 112,681 of record NW_027209810.1, on the reverse strand, counting down.
CCCGAAAGGCACGCGAGATATAGAGCCGCAAAGTCGGTGAAATTCCCTATGGCGATTCCAATGCATTTGACACTTAGACGATTTTTCATGCGGTTCCGCGCAATTTGTTCCGCGGCCACGGGCCCGCCGTAGCTCCAATCCTGACACATTTTAGCATACATAAACTAGAGATACTTGGCTTTCGAATGAGCCCAGGCTCGAATTCTTGTCACCCCGGGAAGGTGCATCGGTTGGGGGCATGTCGGTTTTGGTTTTGCCGCTCCTCGGCCGTGCAAGTGCGGAGCCTGCCCTTCCTAGTGGCAGAAGCAAAGTGTCCTGGGAGCTCCGCGAGCCGATCCGCGGATCTCCAGGTTCCTTGGCCGCGGAGCGGCACCGTTCCAAAGTGCGGTCCGGCGGATTTGGAACGGGTCGTGGTGACCGATTCACCTTAAAATCCCTGGGTAGATAGCCCTAGACGTGCCCTTTCGAACGATGGTAGTCCCATTAGTGTGGCCCCAAGAGAACCGGAGATACGCGGGGCCCAAGTAGGTCAAGATTTGGCCGCGAAGGTCCACTTTGGCCCGGTACCGAGCAGTCGCCTTTCGTGGCGTAGAAAATTAAAGCCACTCACTTTGTAGAGGAGACTTGGGGCTCCACGACGGTGCTAAAAGCTAGTCTCTAGCCCCAAGGGTTCGGGAGATATAGGGCCGCAAAGTCGGTCCACATGTAGACTTGGGGCTCCACAAGGGTCATGAAAGCTAGTCTCTAGCCCCAAGGGTTCGGGAGATATAGGGCCGCAAAGTCGGTCCACATGTAGACTTGGGGCTCCACAAGGGTCGTGAAAGCTAGTCTCTAGCCCCAAGGGTTCGGGAGATATAGGGCCGCAAAGTCGGTCCACATTCCCTAAGGCGTTTCCCATGTTAAAGTTTCCCTATGGAGATTCCAATGTTAAATGGTCACCGGGACAAGGTCCACTTCACCCGGTACTGTGACCCGGCCATAAGTGTGAGCCACACGCCCTTTGGTGATCTCGTAGGGGAGGACTTGGGCTCTGCACCAACACCAGAACCGAGTCTCTAGCACGAAAGGCACGCGAGATATAGAGCCGCAAAGTCGGTGAAATTCCCTATGGCGATTTCAATGCATTTGACACTTGGACGATTTTTCATGCGGTTCCGCGCACTTTGTTTCGCGGCCACGGGCCCGCCGTAGCTCCAATCCTGACACATTTTGGCACACATAAACTAGAGATACTTGGCTTTCGAATGAGCCTGGGCTCGAATTTTTGTCACCCCGGGAAGGTGCATCGGGTGGGGTCATGTCGGTTTTGGTTTTGCCGCTCCTCTGCCGTGCAAGTGCGGAGCGGCACCGTTCCAAAGTGCGGTCCGGCGGATTTGGAACGGGTCGTGGTGACCGATTTGCCTTAAAATCCCTGGGTAGATAGCCCTAGACGTGCCCTTTCGAACGATGGTAGTCCCATTAGTGTGGCCCCAAGAGAACCGGAGATACGCGGGGCCAAAGTAGGTCAAGATTTGGCCGCAAAGGTCCACTTTGGCCCGGTACCGAGCAGTCGCCTTTCGTGGCGTACAAAATTAAAGCCACTCACTTTGTAGAGGAGACTTGGGGCTCCACAAGGGTCCTGAAAGCTAGTCTCTAGCCCCAAGGGTTCGGGAGATATAGGGCCGCAAAGTCGGTCCACATGTAGACTTGGGGCTCCACAAGGGTCGTGAAAGCTAGTCTCTAGCCCCAAGGGTTCGGGAGATATAGGGCCGCAAAGTCGGTCCACATGTAGACTTGGGGCTCCACAAGGGTCGTGAAAGCTAGTCTCTAGCCCCAAGGGTTCGGGAGATATAGGGCCGCAAAGTCGGTCCACATGTAGACTTGGGGCTCCACAAGGGTCGTGAAAGCTAGTCTCTAGCCCCAAGGGTTTGGGAGATATAGGGCCGCAAAGTCGGTCCACATTCCCTAAGGCGTTTCCCATGTTAAAGTTTCCCTATGGAGATTCCAATGTTAAATGGTCACCGGGACAAGGTCCACTTCACCCGGTACTGTGACCCGGCCATAAAAGTGAGCCACACGCCCTTTGGTGATCTCGTAGGGGAGGACTTGGGCTCTGCACCAACACCAGAACCGAGTCTCTAGCCCGAAAGGCACGCGAGATATAGAGCCGCAAAGTCGGTGAAATTCCCTATGGCGATTTCAATGCATTTGACACTTGGACGATTTTTCATGCGGTTCCGCGCACTTTGTTTCGCGGCCACGGGCCCGCCGTAGCTCCAATCCTGACACATTTTGGCACACATAAACTAGAGATACTTGGCTTTCGAATGAGCCTGGGCTCGAATTTTTGTCACCCCGGGAAGGTGCATCGGGTGGGGTCATGTCGGTTTTGGTTTTGCCGCTCCTCTGCCGTGCAAGTGCGGAGCGGCACCGTTCCAAAGAGCGGTTCGGCGGATTTGGAACGGGTCGTGGTGACCGATTTGCCTTAAAATCCCTGGGTAGATAGCCCTAGACGTGCCCTTTCGAACGATGGTAGTCCCATTAGTGTGGCCCCAAGAGAACCGGAGATACGCGGGGCCAAAGTAGGTCAAGATTTGGCCGCGAAGGTCCACTTTGGCCCGGTACCGAGCAGTCGCCTTTCGTGGCGTACAAAATTAAAGCCACTCACTTTGTAGAGGAGACTTGGGGCTCCACGACGGTGCTGAAAGCTAGTCTCTAGCCCCAAGGGTTCGGGAGATATAGGGCAGCAAAGTCGGTCCACATGTAGACTTGGGGCTCCACAAGGGTCGTGAAAGCTAGTCTCTAGCCCCAAGGGTTCGGGAGATATAGGGCCGCAAAGTCGGTCCACATGTAGACTTGGGGCTCCACAAGGGTCATGAAAGCTAGTCTCTAGCCCCAAGGGTTTGGGAGATATAGTGCCGCAAAGTCGGTCCACATTCCCTAAGGCGTTTCCCATGTTAAAGTTTCCCTATGGAGATTCCAATGTTAAATGGTCACCGGGACAAGGTCCACTTCACCCGGTACTGTGACCCGGCCATAAGTGTGAGCCACACGCCCTTTGGTAATCTCGTAGGGGAGGACTTGGGCTCTGCACCAACACCAGAACCGAGTCTCTAGCCCGAAAGGCACGCGAGATATAGAGCCGCAAAGTCGGTGAAATTCCCTATGGCGATTCCAATGCATTTGACACTTAGACGATTTTTCATGCGGTTCCGCGCAATTTGTTCCGCGGCCACGGGCCCGCCGTAGCTCCAATCCTGACACATTTTAGCATACATAAACTAGAGATACTTGGCTTTCGAATGAGCCCAGGCTCGAATTCTTGTCACCCCGGGAAGGTGCATCGGTTGGGGGCATGTCGGTTTTGGTTTTGCCGCTCCTCGGCCGTGCAAGTGCGGAGCCTGCCCTTCCTAGTGGCAGAAGCAAAGTGTCCTGGGAGCTCCGCGAGCCGATCCGCGGATCTCCAGGTTCCTTGGCCGCGGAGCGGCACCGTTCCAAAGTGCGGTCCGGCGGATTTGGAACGGGTCGTGGTGACCGATTCACCTTAAAATCCCTGGGTAGATAGCCCTAGACGTGCCCTTTCGAACGATGGTAGTCCCATTAGTGTGGCCCCAAGAGAACCGGAGATACGCGGAGCCAAAGTAGGTCAAGATTTGGCCGCGAAGGTCCACTTTGGCCCGGTACCGAGCAGTCGCCTTTCGTGGCGTAGAAAATTAAAGCCACTCACTTTGTAGAGGAGACTTGGGGCTCCACGACGGTGCTGAAAGCTAGTCTCTAGCCCCAAGGGTTCGGGAGATATAGGGCCGCAAAGTCGGTCCACATGTAGACTTGGGGCTCCACAAGGGTCATGAAAGCTAGTCTCTAGCCCCAAGGGTTCGGGAGATATAGGGCCGCAAAGTCGGTCCACATGTAGACTTGGGGCTCCACAAGGGTCGTGAAAGCTAGTCTCTAGCCCCAAGGGTTCGGGAGATATAGGGCGGCAAAGTCGGTCCACATGTAGACTTGGGGCTCCATAAGGGTCGTGAAAGCTAGTCTCTAGCCCCAAGGGTTCGGGAGATATAGGGCCGCAAAGTAGGTCCACATTCCCTAAGGCGTTTCCCATGTTAAAGTTTCCCTATGGAGATTCCAATGTTAAATGGTCACCGGGACAAGTCCACTTCACCCGGTACTGTGACCCGGCCATAAGTGTGAGCCACACACCCTTTAATGATCTCGTAGGGGAGGACTTGGGCTCTGCACCAACACCAGAACCGAGTCTCCAGCCCGAAAGGCACGCGAGATATAAAGCCGCAAAGTCGGTGAAATTCCCTATGGCGATTTCAATGCATTTGACACTTGGACGATTTTTCATGCGGTTCCGCGCACTTTGTTTCGCGGCCACGGGCCCGCCGTAGCTCCAATCCTGACACATTTTGGCACACATAAACTAGAGATACTTGGCTTTCGAATGAGCCTGGGCTCGAGTTTTTGTCACCCCGGGAAGGTGCATCGGGTGGGGTCATGTCGGTTTTGGTTTTGCCGCTCCTCTGCCGTGCAAGTGCGGAGCCTGCCCTTCCTAGTGGCAGGATCCAAGGGTCCTGGGAGGTCCGCGAGCCTATCCGAGGATCTTTAGGTGCCTTGGCCGCGGAGCGGCACCGTTCCAAAGTGCGGTCCGGCGGATTTGGACCGGGTCGAGGTGACCGATTTGCCCCAAACTCCCTGGTTAGATAGCCCTAGACGTGCCCTTTCGAATGATTGTAAACTTATTAGTGTGGCCCCAAGAGAACCGGAGATACGCGGGGCCAAAGTAGGTCAAGATTTGGCCGCGAAGGTCCATTTTGGCCCGGTACCGAGCAGCCGCCTTTCGTGGCGTACAAAATTAAGCCACTCACCTTGTAGAGGAGACCTGGGGCTCCACAAGGGTCGTGAAAGCTAGTCTTTAGCCCCAAGGGTTCGGGAGACATAGGGCCGCAAAGTCGGTTCACATTCCCTAAGGCGTTTCCCATGTTAAAGTTTCCCTATGGAGATTCCAATGTTAAATGGTCACCGGGACAAGGTCCACTTCTCCCGGTACTGTGACCCGGCCATAAGTGTGAGCCACACGCCCTTTAGTGATCTCGTAGGGGAGGACTTGGGCTCTGCAACAACACCAGAACCGAGTCTCTAGCCCGAAAGGCACGCGAGATATAGAGCCGCAAAGTCGGTGAAATTTCCTATGGCGATTTCAATGCATTTGACACTTAGACGATTTTTCATGCGGTTCATCGCACTTTGTTCCGCGGCCACGGGCCCGCCGTAGCTCTAATCCTGACACATTTTAGCTCACATAAACTAGAGATACTTGGCTTTCGAATTAGCCCGGGCTAAAATTTTTGTCACCCCGGGAAGGTGCATCGGGTGGGGGCATGTCGGTTTTGGTTTTGCCGCTCCTCGGCCATGCAAGTGCGGAGCCTGCCCTTCCTAGAGGTAAGAGCCAAGTGTCCTGGGAGCTCAGCGAGCCTATCCGCGGATCTCTAGGTACCTTGGCCGCGGAGCGGCACCGTTCCAAAGTGCGGTCCGGCGGATTTGGACCGGGTCATGGTAACCGATTTGCCCCAAACTCCCTGGGTAGATAGCCCTACATGTGCCCTTTCGAACGATGGTAGTCTTATTAGTGTGGCCCCAAGAGAACCGGAGATACGCGGGGCCAAAGTAGGTCAATATTTGGCCGCGAAGGTCCACTTTGGCCCGGTACCGAGCAGCCGCCTTTCGTGGCGTACAAAATTAAAGCCACGCAATTTGTAGAGGAGACTTGGGGCTCCACGAGGGTGGTGAAAGCTAGTCTCTAGCCCCAAGGGTTCGGGAGATATAGGGCCGCAAAGTCGGTCCACATTCCCTATGGCGTTTCCCATGTTAAAGTTTCCCTATGGAGATTCCCATGTTAAATTTTCACCGGGACGAGGTCCACTTCTCCCGATACTGTGTCCCGGCCATAAGTGTGAGCCACACGCCCTTTGGTGAGCTTGTAGGGGAGGACTTGGGCTCTGCAGCAACACCAGAACCGAGTCTCTATCCCTTTTTTCGGGAGATATAGAGCCGCAAAGTCGGTGAAATTCCCTATGGCGATTTCAATGCATTCGACACTTAGTCATTTTCCTGAAAGTTCCCTATGGAGATTCCCATGTTAAATTTTCACCGGGACGAGGTCCACTTCTCCCGGTACTTTGTCCCGGCCATAAGTGTGAGCCACACGCCCTTTGGTGAGCTCGTAGGGGAGGACTTGGGCTCTGCAACAACACCAGAAACGAGTCTCTAGCCCGAAAGACACGCGAGATATAGAGCCGCAAAGTCGGTGAAATTCCTTACGGCGATTTCAATGCATTTGACACTTAGACGATTTTTCATGCGGTTCCGCGCATTTTGTTCCGCGGCCACGGGCCCGCCGTAGCTCCAATCCTGACACATTTTGGCTCACATAAACTAGAGATACTTGGCTTTCGAATGAGCCCGGGCTCGAATTTTTGTCACCCCGGGAAGGTGCATCGGGTGGGGGCATGTCGGTTTTGGTTTTGCCGCTCCTCGGCCGTGCAAGTGCGGAGCCTGCCCTTCCTAGAGGTAAGAGCCAAGTGTCCTGGGAGCTCCGCGAGCCTATCCGCGGATCTCTAGGTGGCTTGGCCGCGGAGCGGCACCGTTCCAAAGTGCGGTCCGGCGGATTTGGACCGGGTCATGGTAACCGATTTGCCCCAAACTCCCTGGGTAGATAGCCCTACATGTGCCCTTTCGAACGATAGTAGTCTTATTAGTGTTGCCCCAAGTGAACCGGAGATACCCGGGGCCAAAGTAGGTCAAGATTTGGCCGCGAAGGTCCACTTTGGCCCGGTACCGAGCAGCCGCCTTTCGTGGCCTACAAAATTAAAGCCACTCACTTTGTAGAGGAGACTTGGGGCTCCACGAGGGTGGTGAAAGCTAGTCTCTAGCCCCAAGGGTTCGGGAGATATAGGGCCGCAAAGTCGGTTCACATTCCCTATGGCGTTTCCCATGTTAAAGTTTCCCTATGGAGATTCCAATGTTAAATGGTCACCGGGATGAGGTCCACTTCTCCCGGTACTGTGTCCCGGCCATAAGTGTGAGCCACACGCCCTTTGGTGAGCTCGTAGGGGAGGACTTGGGCTCTGCAGCAACACCAGAACCGAGTCTCTATCCCTTTTTTCGGGAGATATAGAGCCGCAAAGTCAGTGAAATTCCCTATGGCGATTTCAATGCATTCGACACTTAGACGATTTTTCATGCGGTTCCGCGCACTTTGTTCCGCGGCCACGGGCCCGCCGTAGCTCCAATCCTGACACATTTTGGCTCACATAAACTAGAGATACTTGGCTTTCGAATGAGCCCGGGCTCGAATTTTTGTCACCCCGGGAAGGTGCATCGGGTGGGGGCATGTCGGTTTTGGTTTTGCCGCTCCTCGGCCGTGCAAGTGCGGAGCCTGCCCTTCCTAGAGGTAAGAGCCAAGTGTCCTGGGAGCTCCGCGAGCCTATCCGCGGATCTCTAGGTGCCTTGGCCGCGGAGCGGCACCGTTCCAAAGTGCGGTCCGGCGGATTTGGACCGGGTCATGGTAACCGATTTGCCCCAAACTCCCTGGGTAGATAGCCCTACATGTGCCCTTTCGAACGATGGTAGTCTTATTAGTGTGGCCCCAAGAGAACCGGAGATACGCGGGGCCAAAGTAGGTCAAGATTTGGCCGTGAAGGTCCACTTTGGCCCGGTACCGAGCAGCCGCCTTTCGTGGCCTACAAAATTAAAGCCACGCACTTTGTAGAGGAGACTTGGGGCTCCACGAGGGTGGTGAAAGCTAGTCTCTAGCCCCAAGGGTTCGGGAGATATAGGGCCGCAAAGTCGGTCCACATTCCCTATGGCGTTTCCCATGTTAAAGTTTCCCTATGGAGATTCCCATGTTAAATTTTCACCGGGACGAGGTCCACTTCTCCCGGTACTGTGTCCCGGCCATAAGTGTGAGCCACACGCCCTTTGGTGAGCTCGTAGGGGAGGACTTGGGCTCTGCAACAACACCAGAAACGAGTCTCTAGCCCGAAAGACACGCGAGATATAGAGCCGCAAAGTCGGTGAAATTCCCTACGGCGATTTCAATGCATTTGACACTTAGACGATTTTTCATGCGGTTCCGCGCACTTTGTTCCGCGGCCACGGGCCCGCCGTAGCTCCAATCCTGACACATTTTGGCTCACATAAACTAGAGATACTTGGCTTTCGAATGAGCCCGGGCTCGAATTTTTGTCACCCCGGGAAGGTGCATCGGGTGGGGGCATGTCGGTTTTGGTTTTGCCGCTCCTCGGCCGTGCAAGTGCGGAGCCTGCCCTTCCTAGAGGTAAGAGCCAAGTGTCCTGGGAGCTCCGCGAGCCTATCCGCGGATCTCTAGGTGGCTTGGCCGCGGAGCGGCACCTTTCCAAAGTGCGGTCCGGCGGATTTGGACCGGGTCATGGTAACCGATTTGCCCCAAACTCCCTGGGTAGATAGCCCTACATGTGCCCTTTCGAACGATGGTAGTCTTATTAGTGTTGCCCCAAGTGAACCGGAGATACGCGGGGCCAAAGTAGGTCAAGATTTGGCCGCGAAGGTCCACTTTGGCCCGGTACCGAGCAGCCGCCTTTAGTGGCGTACAAAATTAAAGCCACTCACTTTGTAGAGGAGACTTGGGGCTCCACGAGGGTGGTGAAAGCTAGTCTCTAGCCCCAAGGGTTCGGGAGATATAGGGCCGCAAAGTCGGTCCACATTCCCTATGGCGTTTCCCATGTTAAAGTTTCCCTATGGAGATTCCAATGTTAAATTTTCACCGGGACGAGGTCCACTTCTCCCGGTACTGTGTCCCGGCCATAAGTGTGAGCCACACGCCCTTTGGTGAGCTCGTAGGGGAGGACTTGGGCTCTGCAGCAACACCAGAACCGAGTCTCTATCCCTTTTTTCGGGAGATATAGAGCCGCAAAGTCGGTGAAATTCCCTATGGCGATTTCAATGCATTCGACACTTAGTCATTTTCCTGAAAGTTCCCTATGGAGATTCCCATGTTAAATTTTCACCGGGACGAGGTCCACTTCTCCCGGTACTGTGACCCGGCCATAAGTGTGAGCCACACGCCCTTTGGTGAGCTCGTAGGGGAGGACTTGGGCTCTGCAACAACACCAGAAACGAGTCTCTAGCCCGAAAGGCACGCGAGATATAGAGCCGCAAAGTCGGTGAAATTCCTTACGGCGATTTCAATGCATTTGACACTTAGACGATTTTTCATGCGGTTCCGCGCATTTTGTTCCGCGGCCACGGGCCCGCCGTAGCTCCAATCCTGACACATTTTGGCTCACATAAACTAGAGATACTTGGCTTTCGAATTAGCCCGGGCTAAAATTTTTGTCACCCCGGGAAGGTGCATCGGGTGGGGGCATGTCGGTTTTGGTTTTGCCGCTCCTCGGCCATGCAAGTGCGGAGCCTGCCCTTCCTAGAGGTAAGAGCCAAGTGTCCTGGGAGCTCAGCGAGCCTATCCGCGGATCTCTAGGTGGCTTGGCCGCGGAGCGGCACCGTTCCAAAGTGCGGTCCGGCGGATTTGGACCGGGTCATGGTAACCGATTTGCCCCAAACTCCCTGGGTAGATAGCCCTACATGTGCCCTTTCGAACGATAGTAGTCTTATTAGTGTTGCCCCAAGTGAACCGGAGATACCCGGGGCCAAAGTAGGTCAAGATTTGGCCGCGAAGGTCCACTTTGGCCCGGTACCGAGCAGCCGCCTTTCGTGGCCTACAAAATTAAAGCCACTCACTTTGTAGAGGAGACTTGGGGCTCCACGAGGGTGGTGAAAGCTAGTCTCTAGCCCCAAGGGTTCGGGAGATATAGGGCCGCAAAGTCGGTTCACATTCCCTATGGCGTTTCCCATGTTAAAGTTTCCCTATGGAGATTCCAATGTTAAAGGGTCACCGGGATGAGGTCCACTTCTCCCGGTACTGTGTCCCGGCCATAAGTGTGAGCCACACGCCCTTTGGTGAGCTCGTAGGGGAGGACTTGGGCTCTGCAGCAACACCAGAACCGAGTCTCTATCCCTTTTTTCGGGAGATATAGAGCCGCAAAGTCAGTGAAATTCCCTATGGCGATTTCAATGCATTCGACACTTAGACGATTTTTCATGCGGTTCCGCGCACTTTGTTCCGCGGCCACGGGCCCGCCGTAGCTCCAATCCTGACACATTTTGGCTCACATAAACTAGAGATACTTGGCTTTCGAATGAGCCCGGGCTCGAATTTTTGTCACCCCGGGAAGGTGCATCGGGTGGGGGCATGTCGGTTTTGGTTTTGCCGCTCCTTGGCCGTGCAAGTGCGGAGCCTGCCCTTCCTAGAGGTAAGAGCCAAGTGTCCTGGGAGCTCCGCGAGCCTATCCGCGGATCTCTAGGTGCCTTGGCCGCGGAGCGGCACCGTTCCAAAGTGCGGTCCGGCGGATTTGGACCGGGTCATGGTAACCGATTTGCCCCAAACTCCCTGGGTAGATAGCCCTACATGTGCCCTTTCGAACGATGGTAGTCTTATTAGTGTGGCCCTAAGAGAACCGGAGATACGCGGGGCCAAAGTAGGTCAAGATTTGGCCGCGAAGGTCCACTTTGGCCCGGTACCGAGCAGCCGCCTTTCGTGGCGTACAAAATTAAAGCCTCTCACTTTGTAGAGGAGACTTGGGGCTCCACGAGGGTGGTGAAAGCTAGTCTCTAGCCCCAAGGGTTCGGGAGATATAGGGCCGCAAAGTCGGTCCACATTCCCTATGGCGTTTCCCATGTTAAAGTTTCCCTATGGAGATTCCCATGTTAAATTTTCACCGGGACGAGGTCCACTTCTCCCGGTACTGTGTCCCGGCCATAAGTGTGAGCCACACGCCCTTTGGTGAGCTTGTAGGGGAGGACTTGGGCTCTGCAACAACACCAGAAACGAGTCTCTAGCCCGAAAGACACGCGAGATATAGAGCCGCAAAGTCGGTGAAATTCCCTACGGCGATTTCAATGCATTTGACACTTAGACGATTTTTCATGCGGTTCCGCGCACTTTGTTCCGCGGCCACGGGCCCGCCGTAGCTCCAATCCTGACACATTTTGGCTCACATAAACTAGAGATACTTGGCTTTCGAATGAGCCCGGGCTCGAATTTTTGTCACCCCGGGAAGGTGCATCGGGTGGGGGCATGTCGGTTTTGGTTTTGCCGCTCCTCGGCCGTGCAAGTGCGGAGCCTGCCCTTCCTAGAGGTAAGAGCCAAGTGTCCTGGGAGCTCCGCGAGCCTATCCGCGGATCTCTAGGTGGCTTGGCCGCGGAGCGGCACCGTTCCAAAGTGCGGTCCGGCGGATTTGGACCGGGTCATGGTAACCGATTTGCCCCAAACTCCCTGGGTAGATAGCCCTACATGTGCCCTTTCGAACGATGGTAGTCTTATTAGTGTTGCCCCAAGTGAACCGGAGATACCCGGGGCCAAAGTAGGTCAAGATTTTGCCGCGAAGGTCCACTTTGGCCCGGTACCGAGCAGCCGCCTTTTGTGGCGTACAAAATTAAAGCCACTCACTTTGTAGAGGAGACTTGGGGCTCCACGAGGGTGGTGAAAGCTAGTCTCTAGCCCCAAGGGTTCGGGAGATATAGGGCCGCAAAGTCGGTTCACATTCCCTATGGCGTTTCCCATGTTAAAGTTTCCCTATGGAGATTCCCATGTTAAATTTTCACCGGGACGAGGTCCACTTCTCCCGGTACTGTGTCCCGGCCATAAGTGTGAGCCACACGCCCTTTGGTGAGCTTGTAGGGGAGGACTTGGGCTCTGCACCAACACCAGAAACGAGTCTCTAGCCCGAAAGGCACGCGAGATATAGAGCCGCAAAGTCGGTGAAATTTCCTATGGCGATTTCAATGCATTTGACACTTAGACGATTTTTCATGCGGTTCCGCGCACTTTGTTCCGCGGCCACGGGCCCGCCGTAGCTCCAATCCTGACACATTTTGGCTCACATAAACTAGAGATACTTGGCTTTCGAATGAGCCCGGGCTCGAATTTTTGTCACCCCGGGAAGGTGCATCGGGTGGGGGCATGTCGGTTTTGGTTTTGCCGCTCCTCGGCCGTGCAAGTGCGGAGCCTGCCCTTCCTAGAGGTAAGAGCCAAGTGTCCTGGGAGCTCCGCGAGCCTATCCGCGGATCTCTAGGTGGCTTGGCCGCGGAGCGGCACCGTTCCAAAGTGCGGTCCGGCGGATTTGGACCGGGTCATGGTAACCGATTTGCCCCAAACTCCCTGGGTAGATAGCCCTACATGTGCCCTTTCGAACGATGGTAGTCTTATTAGTGTTGCCCCAAGTGAACCGGAGATACCCGGGGCCAAAGTAGGTCAAGATTTTGCCGCGAAGGTCCACTTTGGCCCGGTACCGAGCAGCCGCCTTTTGTGGCGTACAAAATTAAAGCCACTCACTTTGTAGAGGAGACTTGGGGCTCCACGAGGGTGGTGAAAGCTAGTATCTAGCCCCAAGGGTTCGGGAGATATAGGGCCGCAAAGTCGGTTCACATTCCCTATGGCGTTTCCCATGTTAAAGTTTCCCTATGGAGATTCCAATGTTAAATGGTCACCGGGATGAGGTCCACTTCTCCCGGTACTGTGTCCCGGCCATAAGTGTGAGCCACACGCCCTTTGGTGAGCTCGTAGGGGAGGACTTGGGCTCTGCAGCAACACCAGAACCGAGTCTCTATCCCTTTTTTCGGGAGATATAGAGCCGCAAAGTCGGTGAAATTCTCTATGGCGATTTCAATGCATTCGACACTTAATCATTTTGCTGAAAGTTCCCTATGGAGATTCCCATGTTAAATTTTCACCGGGACGAGGTCCACTTCTCCCGGTACTGTGACCCGGCCATAAGTGTGAGCCACACGCCCTTTGGTGAGCTTGTAGGGGAGGACTTGGGCTCTGCAACAACACCAGAAACGAGTCTCTAGCCCGAAAGGCACGCGAGATATAGAGCCGCAAAGTCGGTGAAATTTCCTATGGCGATTTCAATGCATTTGACACTTAGACGATTTTTCATGCGGTTCATCGCACTTTGTTCCGCGGCCACGGGCCCGCCGTAGCTCTAATCCTGACACATTTTAGCTCACATAAACTAGAGATACTTGGCTTTCGAATTAGCCCGGGCTAAAATTTTTGTCACCCCGGGAAGGTGCATCGGGTGGGGGCATGTCGGTTTTGGTTTTGCCGCTCCTCGGCCATGCAAGTGCGGAGCCTGCCCTTCCTAGAGGTAAGAGCCAAGTGTCCTGGGAGCTCAGCGAGCCTATCCGCGGATCTCCAGGTACCTTGGCCGCGGAGCGGCACCGTTCCAAAGTGCGGTCCGGCGGATTTGGACCGGGTCATGGTAACCGATTTGCCCCAAACTCCCTAAGTAGATAGCCCTACATGTGCCCTTTCGAACGATGGTAGTCTTATTAGTGTGGCCCCAAGAGAACCGGAGATACGCGGGGCCAAAGTAGGTCAAGATTTTGCAGCGAAGGTCCACTTTGGCCCGGTACCGAGCAGCCGCCTTTCGTGGCGTACAAAATTAAAGCCACTCACTTTGTAGAGGAGACTTGGGGCTCCACGAGGGTGGTGAAAGCTAGTCTCTAGCCCCAAGGGTTCGGGAGATATAGAGCCGCAAAGTCGGTCCACATTCCCTATGGCGTTTCCCATGTTAAAGTTTCCCTATGGAGATTCCAATGTTAAATTGTCACCGGGACGAGGTCCACTTCTCCCGGTACTGTGTCCCGGCCATAAGTGTGAGCCACACGCCCTTTGGTGAGCTCGTAGGGGAGGACTTGGGCTCTGCAGCAACAGCAGAACCGAGTCTCTATCCCTTTTTTCGGGAGATATAGAGCCGCAAAGTCAGGTGAAATTCTCTATGGCGATTTCAATGCATTCGACACTTAATCATTTTGCTGAAAGTTCCCTATGGAGATTCCCATGTTAAATTTTCACCGGGACGAGGTCCACTTCTCCCGTTACTGTGACCCGGCCATAAGTGTGAGCCACACGCCCTTTGGTGAGCTTGTAGGGGAGGACTTGGGCTCTGCAACAACACCAGAAACGAGTCTCTAGCCCGAAAGGCACGCGAGATATAGAGCCGCAAAGTCGGTGAAATTTCCTATGGCGATTTCAATGCATTTGACACTTAGACGATTTTTCATGCGGTTCATCGCACTTTGTTCCGCGGCCACGGGCCCGCCGTAGCTCTAATCCTGACACATTTTAGCTCACATAAACTAGAGATACTTGGCTTTCGAATTAGCCCGGGCTAAAATTTTTGTCACCCCGGGAAGGTGCATCGGGTGGGGGCATGTCGGTTTTGGTTTTGCCGCTCCTCGGCCATGCAAGTGCGGAGCCTGCCCTTCCTAGAGGTAAGAGCCAAGTGTCCTGGGAGCTCCGCGAGCCTATCCGCGGATCTCTAGGTGGCTTGGCCGCGGAGCGGCACCGTTCCAAAGTGCGGTCCGGCGGATTTGGACCGGGTCATGGTAACCGATTTGCCCCAAACTCCCTGGGTAGATAGCCCTACATGTGCCCTTTCGAACGATGGTAGTCTTATTAGTGTGGCCCCAAGAGAATCGGAGATACGCGGGGCCAAAGTAGGTCAAGATTTGGCCGCGAAGGTCCACTTTGGCCCGGTACCGAGCAGTCGCCTTTTGTGGCGTACAAAATTAAAGCCACTCACTTTGTAGAGGAGACTTGGGGCTCCACGAGGGTGGTGAAAGCTAGTCTCTAGCCCTAAGGGTTCGGGAGATATAGGGCCGCAAAGTCGGTCCACATTCCCTATGGCGTTTCCCATGTTAAAGTTTCCCTAAGGAGATTCCAATGTTAAATTTTCACCGGGACGAGGTCCACTTCTCCCGGTACTGTGTCCCGGCCATAAGTGTGAGCCACACGCCCTTTGGTGAGCTCGTAGGGGAGGACTTGGGCTCTGCAACAACACCAGAAACGAGTCTCTAGCCCGAAAGACACGCGAGATATAGAGCCGCAAAGTCGGTGAAATTCCCTACGGCGATTTCAATGCATTTGACACTTAGACGATTTTTCATGCGGTTCCGCGCATTTTGTTCCGCGGCCACGGGCCCGCCGTAGCTCCAATCCTGACACATTTTGGCTCACATAAACTAGAGATACTTGGCTTTCGAATGAGCCCGGGCTCGAATTTTTGTCACCCCGGGAAGGTGCATCGGGTGGGGGCATGTCGGTTTTGGTTTTGCCGCTCCTCGGCCGTGCAAGTGCGGAGCCTGCCCTTCCTAGAGGTAAGAGCCAAGTGTCCTGGGAGCTCCGCGAGCCTATCCGCGGATCTCTAGGTGGCTTGGCCGCGGAGCGGCACCGTTCCAAAGTGCGGTCCGGCGGATTTGGACCGGGTCATGGTAACCGATTTGCCCCAAACTCCCTGGGTAGATAGCCCTACATGTGCCCTTTCGAACGATGGTAGTCTTATTAGTGTTGGCCCCAAGATGAACCGGAGATACCCAGGGGCCAAAGTAGGTCAAGATTTTGCCGCGAAGGTCCACTTTGGCCCGGTACCGAGCAGCCGCCTTTCGTGGCCGTACAAAATTAAAGCCACTCACTTTGTAGAGGAGACTTGGGGCTCCACGAGGGTGGTGAAAGCTAGTCTCTAGCCCCAAGGGTTCGGGAGATATAGGGCCGCAAAGTCGGTTCACATTCCCTATGGCGTTTCCCATGTTAAAGTTTCCCTATGGAGATTCCAATGTTAAATGGTCACCGGGACGAGGTCCACTTCTCCCGGTACTGTGTCCCGGCCATAAGTGTGAGCCACACGCCCTTTGGTGAGCTCGTAGGGGAGGACTTGGGCTCTGCAGCAACACCAGAACCGAGTCTCTATCCCTTTTTTCGGGAGATATAGAGCCGCAAAGTCGGTGAAATTCGCTATGGCGATTTCAATGCATTCGACACTTAGTCATTTTGCTGAAAGTTCCCTATGGAGATTCCAATGTTAAATTTTCACCGGGACGAGGTCCACTTCTCCCGGTACTGTGTCCCGGCCATAAGTGTGAGCCACACGCCCTTTGGTGAGCTTGTAGGGGAGGACTTGGGCTCTGCAACAACACCAGAAACGAGTCTCTAGCCCGAAAGGCACGCGAGATATAGAGCCGCAAAGTCGGTGAAATTTCCTATGGCGATTTCAATGCATTTGACACTTAGACGATTTTTCATGCGGTTCCGCGCACTTTGTTCCGCGGCCACGGGCCCGCCGTAGCTCTAATCCTGACACATTTTGGCTCACATAAACTAGAGATACTTGGCTTTCGAATTAGCCCGGGCTAGAAATTTTTGTCACCCCGGGAAGGTGCATCGGGTGGGGGCATGTCGGTTTTGGTTTTGCTGCTCCTCGGCCGATGCAAGTGCGGAGCCTGCCCTTCCTAGAGGTAAGAGCCAAGTGTCCTGGGAGCTCAGCGAGCCTATCCGCGGATCTCTAGGTAGCCTTGGCCGCGGAGCGGCACCGTTCCAAAGTGCGGTCCGGCGGATTTGGACCGGGTCATGGTAACCGATTTGCCCCAAACTCCCTAGGTAGATAGCCCTACATGTGCCCTTTCGAACGATGGTAGTCTTATTAGTGTGGCCCTAAGAGAACCGGAGATACGCGGGGCCAAAGTAGGTCAAGATTTGGCCGCGAAGGTCCACTTTGGCCCGGTACCGAGCAGCCGCCTTTCGTGGCGTACAAAATTAAAGCCACTCACTTTGTAGAGGAGACTTGGGGCTCCACGAGGGTGGTGAAAGCTAGTCTCTAGCCCCAAGGGTTCGGGAGATATAGGGCCGCAAAGTCGGTCCACATTCCCTATGGCGTTTCCCATGTTAAAGTTTCCCTATGGAGATTCCCATGTTAAATTTTCACCGGGACGAGGTCCACTTCTCCCGGTACTGTGTCCCGGCCATAAGTGTGAGCCACACGCCCTTTGGTGAGCTTGTAGGGGAGGACTTGTGCTCTGCAACGACACCAGAAACGAGTCTCTAGCCCGAAAGACACGCGAGATATAGAGCCGCAAAGTCGGTGAAATTCCCTACGGCGATTTCAATGCATTTGACACTTAGACGATTTTTCATGCGGTTCCGCGCATTTTGTTCCGCGGCCACGGGCCCGCCGTAGCTCCAATCCTGACACATTTTGGCTCACATAAACTAGAGATACTTGGCTTTCGAATGAGCCCGGGCTCGAATTTTTGTCACCCCGGGAAGGTGCATCGGGTGGGGGCATGTCGGTTTTGGTTTTGCCGCTCCTCGGCCGTGCAAGTGCGGAGCCTGCCCTTCCTAGAGGTAAGAGCCAAGTGTCCTGGGAGCTCCGCGAGCCTATCCGCGGATCTCTAGGTGGCTTGGCCGCGGAGCGGCACCGTTCCAAAGTGCGGTCCGGCGGATTTGGACCGGGTCATGGTAACCGATTTGCCCTAAACTCCCTGGGTAGATAGCCCTACATGTGCCCTTTCGAGCGATGGTAGTCTTATTAGTGTGGCCCCAAGATAACCGGAGATACACAGGGCCAAAGTAGGTCAAGATTTGGCCGCGAAGGTCCACTTTGGCCCGGTACCGAGCAGCCGCCTTTCGTGGCCTACAAAATTAAAGCCACTCACTTTGTAGAGGAGACTTGGGGCTCCACGAGGGTGGTGAAAGCTAGTCTCTAGCCCCAAGGGTTCGGGAGATATAGGGCCGCAAAGTCGGTTCACATTCCCTATGGCGTTTCCCATGTTAAAGTTTCCCTACGGAGATTCCAATGTTAAATGGTCACCGGGATGAGGTCCACTTCTCCCGGTACTGTGTCCCGGCCATAAGTGTGAGCCACACGCCCTTTGGTGAGCTCGTAGGGGAGGACTTGGGCTCTGCAGCAACACCAGAACCGAGTCTCTATCCCTTTTTTCGGGAGATATAGAGCCGCAAAGTCAGTGAAATTCCCTATGGCGATTTCAATGCATTCGACACTTAGTCATTTTCCTGAAAGTTCCCTATGGAGATTCCCATGTTAAATTTTCACCGGGACGAGGTCCACTTCTCCCGTTACTGTGTACCAGGCCATAAGTAGTGAGCCACACGCCCTTTGGTGAGCTCGTAGGGGAGGACTTGGGCTCTGCAACAACACCAGAAACGAGTCTCTAGCCCGAAAGGCACGCGAGATATAGAGCCGCAAAGTCGGTGAAATTTCCTATGGCGATTTCAATGCATTTGACACTTAGACGATTTTTCATGCGGTTCCGCGCACTTTGTTCCGCGGCCACGGGCCCGCCGTAGCTCCAATCCTGACACATTTTGGCTCACATAAACTAGAGATACTTGGCTTTCGAATGAGCCCGGGCTCGAATTTTTGTCACCCCGGGAAGGTGCATCGGGTGGGGGCATGTCGGTTTTGGTTTTGCTGCTCCTCGGCCGTGCAAGTGCGGAGCCTGCCCTTCCTAGAGGTAAGAGCCAAGTGTCCTGGGAGCTCCGCGAGCCTATCCGCGGATCTCTAGGTGGCTTGGCCGCGGAGCGGCACCGTTCCAAAGTGCGGTCCGGCGGATTTGGACCGGGTCATGGTAACCGATTTGCCCCAAACTCCCTGGGTAGATAGCCCTACATGTGCCCTTTCGAACGATGGTAGTCTTATTAGTGTGGCCCCAAGAGAACCGGAGATACGCGGGGCCAAAGTAGGTCAAGATTTGGCCGCGAAGGTCCACTTTGGCCCGGTACCGAGCAGCCGCCTTTCGTGGCCTACAAAATTAAAGCCACGCACTTTGTAGAGGAGACTTGGGGCTCCACGAGGGTGGTGAAAGCTAGTCTCTAGCCCCAAGGGTTCGGGAGATATAGGGCCGCAAAGTCGGTCCACATTCCCTATGGCGTTTCCCATGTTAAAGTTTCCCTAAGGAGATTCCCATGTTAAATTTTCACCGGGACGAGGTCCACTTCTCCCGGTACTGTGTCCCGGCCATAAGTGTGAGCCACACGCCCTTTGGTGAGCTCGTAGGGGAGGACTTGGGCTCTGCAACAACACCAGAAACGAGTCTCTAGCCCGAAAGACACGCGAGATATAGAGCCGCAAAGTCGGTGAAATTCCCTACGGCGATTTCAATGCATTTGACACTGAGACGATTTTTCATGCGGTTCCGCGCATTTTGTTCCGCGGCCACGGGCCCGCCGTAGCTCCAATCCTGACACAGTTTGGCTCACATAAACTAGAGATACTTGGCTTTCGAATGAGCCCGGGCTCGAATTTTTGTCACCCCGGGACGGTGCACCGGGTGGGGGCATGTCGGTTTTGGTTTTGCCGCTCCTCGGCCGTGCAAGTGCGGAGCCTGCCCTTCCTAGAGGTAAGAGCCAAGTGTCCTGGGAGCTCCGCGAGCCTATCCGCGGATCTCTAGGTGGCTTGGCCGCGGAGCGGCACCGTTCCAAAGTGCGGTCCGGCGGATTTGGACCGGGTCATGGTAACCGATTTGCCCTAAACTCCCTGGGTAGATAGCCCTACATGTGCCCTTTCGAGCGATGGTAGTCTTATTAGTGTGGCCCCAAGATAACCGGAGATACACAGGGCCAAAGTAGGTCAAGATTTGGCCGCAAAGGTCCACTTTGGCCCGGTACCGAGCAGCCGCCTTTCGTGGCCTACAAAATTAAAGCCACTCACTTTGTAGAGGAGACTTGGGGCTCCACGAGGGTGGTGAAAGCTAGTCTCTAGCCCCAAGGGTTCGGGAGATATAGGGCCGCAAAGTCGGTTCACATTCCCTATGGCGTTTCCCATGTTAAAGTTTCCCTACGGAGATTCCAATTTTAAATGGTCACCGGGATGAGGTCCACTTCTCCCGGTACTGTGTCCCGGCCATAAGTGTGAGCCACACGCCCTTTGGTGAGCTCGTAGGGGAGGACTTGGGCTCTGCAGCAACACCAGAACCGAGTCTCTATCCCTTTTTTCGGGAGATATAGAGCCGCAAAGTCAGTGAAATTCCCTATGGCGATTTCAATGCATTCGACACTTAGTCATTTTCCTGAAAGTTCCCTATGGAGATTCCCATGTTAAATTTTCACCGGGACGAGGTCCACTTCTCCCGGTACTGTGTCCCGGCCATAAGTGTGAGCCACACGCCCTTTGGTGAGCTGGTAGGGGAGGACTTGGGCTCTGCAACAACACCAGAAACGAGTCTCTAGCCCGAAAGGCACGCGAGATATAGAGCCGCAAAGTCGGTGAAATTTCCTATGGCGATTTCAATGCATTTGACACTTAGACGATTTTTCATGCGGTTCCGCGCACTTTGTTCCGCGGCCACGGGCCCGCCGTAGCTCCAATCCTGACACATTTTGGCTCACATAAACTAGAGATACTTGGCTTTCGAATGAGCCCGGGCTCGAATTTTTGTCACCCCGGGAAGGTGCATCGGGTGGGGGCATGTCGGTTTTGGTTTTGCCGCTCCTCGGCCGTGCAAGTGCGGAGCCTGCCCTTCCTAGAGGTAAGAGCCAAGTGTCCTGGGAGCTCCGCGAGCCTATCCGCGGATCTCTAGGTGGCTTGGCCGCGGAGCGGCACCGTTCCAAAGTGCGGTCCGGCGGATTTGGACCGGGTCATGGTAACCGATTTGCCCCAAACTCCCTGGGTAGATAGCCCTACATGTGCCCTTTCGAACGATGGTAGTCTTATTAGTGTGGCCCCAAGAGAACCGGAGATACGCGGGGCCAAAGTAGGTCAAGATTTGGCCGCAAAGGTCCACTTTGGCCCGGTACCGAGCAGCCGCCTTTCGTGGCGTACAAAATTAAAGCCACGCACTTTGTAGAGGAGACTTGGGGCTCCACGAGGGTGGTGAAAGCTAGTCTCTAGCCCCAAGGGTTCGGGAGATATAGGGCCGCAAAGTCGGTCCACATTCCCTATGGCGTTTCCCATGTTAAAGTTTCCCTAAGGAGATTCCCATGTTAAATTTTCACCGGGACGAGGTCCACTTCTCCTGGTACTGTGTCCCGGCCATAAGTGTGAGCCACACGCCCTTTGGTGAGCTCGTAGGGGAGGACTTGGGCTCTGCAACAACACCAGAAACGAGTCTCTAGCCCGAAAGACACGCGAGATATAGAGCCGCAAAGTCGGTGAAATTCCCCTACTGCGATTTCAATGCATTTGACACTTAGACGATTTTTCATGCGGTTCCGCGCATTTTGTTCCGCGGCCACGGGCCCGCCGTAGCTCCAATCCTGACACATTTTGGCTCACATAAACTAGAGATACTTGGCTTTCGAATGAGCCCGGGCTCGAATTTTTGTCACCCCGGGAAGGTGCATCGGGTGGGGGCATGTCGGTTTTGGTTTTGCCGCTCCTCGGCCGTGCAAGTGCGGAGCCTGCCCTTCCTAGAGGTAAGAGCCAAGTGTCCTGGGAGCTCCGCGAGCCTATCCGCGGATCTCTAGGTGGCTTGGCCGCGGAGCGGCACCGTTCCAAAGTGCGGTCCGGCGGATTTGGACCGGGTCATGGTAACCGATTTGCCCCAAACTCCCTGGGTAGATAGCCCTACATGTGCCCTTTCGAGCGATGGTAGTCTTATTAGTGTGGCCCCAAGATAACCGGAGATACACAGGGCCAAAGTAGGTCAAGATTTGGCCGCGAAGGTCCACTTTGGCCCAGTACCGAGCAGCCGCCTTTCGTGGCGTACAAAATTAAAGCCACTCACTTTGTAGAGGAGACTTGGGGCTCCACGAGGGTGGTGAAAGCTAGTCTCTAGCCCCAAGGGTTCGGGAGATATAGGGCCGCAAAGTCGGTCCACATTCCCTATGGCGTTTCCCATGTTAAAGTTTCCCTATGGAGATTCCCATGTTAAATTTTCACCGGGACGAGGTCCACTTCTCCCGGTACTGTGACCCGGCCATAAGTGTGAGCCACACGCCCTTTGGTGAGCTCGTAGGGGAGGACTTGGGCTCTGCAACAACACCAGAAACGAGTCTCTAGCCCGAAAGGCACGCGAGATATAGAGCCGCAAAGTCGGTGAAATTCCCTATGGCGATTTCAATGCATTTGACACTTAGACGATTTTTCATGCGGTTCCGCGCACTTTGTTCCGCGGCCACGGGCCCGCCGTAGCTCTAATCCTGACACATTTTGGCTCACATAAACTAGAGATACTTGGCTTTCGAATGAGCCCGGGCTCGAATTTTTGTCACCCCGGGAAGGTGCATCGGGTGGGGGCATGTCGGTTTTGGTTTTGCCGCTCCGCGGCCGTGCAAGTGCGGAGCCTGCCCTTCCTAGAGGTAAGAGCCAAGTGTCCTGGGAGCTCCGCGAGCCTATCCGCGGATCTCTAGGTGGCTTGGCCGCGGAGCGGCACCTTTCCAAAGTGCGGTCCGGCGGATTTGGACCGGGTCATGGTAACCGATTTGCCCCAAACTCCCTGGGTAGATAGCCCTACATGTGCCCTTTCGAACGATGGTAGTCTTATTAGTGTTGCCCCAAGTGAACCGGAGATACCCGGGGCCAAAGTAGGTCAAGATTTTGCCGCGAAGGTCCACTTTGGCCCGGTACCGAGCAGCCGCCTTTTGTGGCGTACAAAATTAAAGCCACTCACTTTGTAGAGGAGACTTGGGGCTCCACGAGGGTGGTGAAAGCTAGTCTCTAGCCCCAAGGGTTCGGGAGATATAGGGCCGCAAAGTCGGTCCACATTCCCTATGGCGTTTCCCATGTTAAAGTTTCCCTATGGAGATTCCAATGTTAAATGGTCACCGGGATGAGGTCCACTTCTCCCGGTACTGTGTCCCGGCCATAAGTGTGAGCCACACGCCCTTTGGTGAGCTCGTAGGGGAGGACTTGGGCTCTGCAGCAACACCAGAACCGAGTCTCTATCCCTTTTTTCGGGAGATATAGAGCCGCAAAGTCGGTGAAATTCCCTATGGCGATTTCAATGCATTCGACACTTAGTCATTTTCCTGAAAGTTCCCTATGGAGATTCCCATGTTAAATTTTCACCGGGACGAGGTCCACTTCTCCCGGTACTGTGACCCGGCCATAAGTGTGAGCCACACGCCCTTTGGTGAGCTCGTAGGGGAGGACTTGGGCTCTGCAACAACACCAGAAACGAGTCTCTAGCCCGAAAGGCACGCGAGATATAGAGCCGCAAAGTCGGTGAAATTCCTTACGGCGATTTCAATGCATTTGACACTTAGACGATTTTTCATGCGGTTCCGCGCATTTTGTTCCGCGGCCACGGGCCCGCCGTAGCTCCAATCCTGACACATTTTGGCTCACATAAACTAGAGATACTTGGCTTTCGAATTAGCCCGGGCTAAAATTTTTGTCACCCCGGGAAGGTGCATCGGGTGGGGGCATGTCGGTTTTGGTTTTGCCGCTCCTCGGCCATGCAAGTGCGGAGCCTGCCCTTCCTAGAGGTAAGAGCCAAGTGTCCTGGGAGCTCAGCGAGCCTATCCGCGGATCTCTAGGTGGCTTGGCCGCGGAGCGGCACCGTTCCAAAGTGCGGTCCGGCGGATTTGGACCGGGTCATGGTAACCGATTTGCCCCAAACTCCCTGGGTAGATAGCCCTACATGTGCCCTTTCGAACGATGGTAGTCTTATTAGTGTTGCCCCAAGTGAACCGGAGATACCCGGGGCCAAAGTAGGTCAAGATTTTGCCGCGAAGGTCCACTTTGGCCCGGTACCGAGCAGCCGCCTTTCGTGGCCTACAAAATTAAAGCCACTCACTTTGTAGAGGAGACTTGGGGCTCCACGAGGGTGGTGAAAGCTAGTCTCTAGCCCCAAGGGTTCGGGAGATATAGGGCCGCAAAGTCGGTTCACATTCCCTATGGCGTTTCCCATGTTAAAGTTTCCCTATGGAGATTCCAATGTTAAATGGTCACCGGGATGAGGTCCACTTCTCCCGGTACTGTGTCCCGGCCATAAGTGTGAGCCACACGCCCTTTGGTGAGCTCGTAGGGGAGGACTTGGGCTCTGCAGCAACACCAGAACCGAGTCTCTATCCCTTTTTTCGGGAGATATAGAGCCGCAAAGTCAGTGAAATTTCCTATGGCGATTTCAATGCATTTGACACTTAGACGATTTTTCATGCGGTTCCGCGCACTTTGTTCCGCGGCCACGGGCCCGCCGTAGCTCCAATCCTGACACATTTTGGCTCACATAAACTAGAGATACTTGGCTTTCGAATGAGCCCGGGCTCGAATTTTTGTCACCCCGGGAAGGTGCATCGGGTGGGGGCATGTCGGTTTTGGTTTTGCCGCTCCTCGGCCGTGCAAGTGCGGAGCCTGCCCTTCCTAGAGGTAAGAGCCAAGTGTCCTGGGAGCTCCGCGAGCCTATCCGCGGATCTCTAGGTGCCTTGGCCGCGGAGCGGCACCGTTCCAAAGTGCGGTC
Source organism: Dendropsophus ebraccatus (assembly GCF_027789765.1). Taxonomy (NCBI): domain Eukaryota; kingdom Metazoa; phylum Chordata; class Amphibia; order Anura; family Hylidae; genus Dendropsophus; species Dendropsophus ebraccatus. The sequence continues at coordinate 88,402 of NW_027209810.1, read as the reverse complement.
CGGCGGATTTGGACCGGGTCATGGTAACCGATTTGCCCCAAACTCCCTGGGTAGATAGCCCTACATGTGCCCTTTCGAACGATGGTAGTCTTATTAGTGTGGCCCCAAGAGAACCGGAGATACGCGGGGCCAAAGTAGGTCAAGATTTGGCCGCGAAGGTCCACTTTGGCCCGGTACCGAGCAGCCGCCTTTCGTGGCGTACAAAATTAAAGCCACGCACTTTGTAGAGTAGACTTGGGGCTCCACGAGGGTGGTGAAAGCTAGTCTCTAGCCCCAAGGGTTCGGGAGATATAGGGCCGCAAAGTCGGTCCACATTCCCTATGGCGTTTCCCATGTTAAAGTTTCCCTATGGAGATTCCCATGTTAAATTTTCACCGGGACGAGGTCCACTTCTCCCGGTACTGTGTCCCGGCCATAAGTGTGAGCCACACGCCCTTTGGTGAGCTTGTAGGGGAGGACTTGGGCTCTGCAACAACACCAGAAACGAGTCTCTAGCCCGAAAGACACGCGAGATATAGAGCCGCAAAGTCGGTGAAATTCCCTACGGCGATTTCAATGCATTTGACACTTAGACGATTTTTCATGCGGTTCCGCGCACTTTGTTCCGCGGCCACGGGCCCGCCGTAGCTCCAATCCTAACACATTTTGGCTCACATAAACTAGAGATACTTGGCTTTCGAATGAGCCCGGGCTCGAATTTTTGTCACCCCGGGAAGGTGCATCGGGTGGGGGCATGTCGGTTTTGGTTTTGCCGCTCCTCGGCCGTGCAAGTGCGGAGCCTGCCCTTCCTAGAGGTAAGAGCCAAGTGTCCTGGGAGCTCCGCGAGCCTATCCGCGGATCTCTAGGTGGCTTGGCCGCGGAGCGGCACCGTTCCAAAGTGCGGTCCGGCGGATTTGGACCGGGTCATGGTAACCGATTTGCCCCAAACTCCCTGGGTAGATAGCCCTACATGTGCCCTTTCGAACGATGGTAGTCTTATTAGTGTTGCCCCAAGTGAACCGGAGATACCCGGGGCCAAAGTAGGTCAAGATTTTGCCGCGAAGGTCCACTTTGGCCCGGTACCGAGCAGCCGCCTTTTGCGGCGTACAAAATTAAAGCCACTCACTTTGTAGAGGAGACTTGGGGCTCCACGAGGGTGGTGAAAGCTAGTCTCTAGCCCCAAGGGTTCGGGAGATATAGGGCCGCAAAGTCGGTTCACATTCCCTATGGCGTTTCCCATGTTAAAGTTTCCCTATGGAGATTCCCATGTTAAATTTTCACCGGGACGAGGTCCACTTCTCCCGGTACTGTGTCCCGGCCATAAGTGTGAGCCACACGCCCTTTGGTGAGCTTGTAGGGGAGGACTTGGGCTCTGCAACAACACCAGAAACGAGTCTCTAGCCCGAAAGACACGCGAGATATAGAGCCGCAAAGTCGGTGAAATTCCCTACGGCGATTTCAATGCATTTGACACTTAGACGATTTTTCATGCGGTTCCGCGCACTTTGTTCCGCGGCCACGGGCCCGCCGTAGCTCTAATCCTGACACATTTTGGCTCACATAAACTAGAGATACATGGCTTTCGAATGAGCCCGGGCTCGAATTTTTGTCACCCCGGGAAGGTGCATCGGGTGGGGGCATGTCGGTTTTGGTTTTGCCGCTCCTCGGCCGTGCAAGTGCGGAGCCTGCCCTTCCTAGAGGTAGGAGCCAAGTGTCCTGGGAGCTCCGCGAGCCTATCCGCAGATCTCTAGGTGGCTTGGCCGCGGAGCGGCACCGTTCCAAAGTGCGGTCCGGCGGATTTGGACCGGGTCATGGTAACCGATTTGCCCCAAACTCCCTGGGTAGATAGCCCTACATGTGCCCTTTCGAACGATGGTAGTCTTATTAGTGTTGCCCCAAGTGAACCGGAGATACCCGAGGCCAAAGTAGGTCAAGATTTGGCCGCGAAGGTCCACTTTGGCCCGGTACCGAGCAGCCGCCTTTTGTGGCGTACAAAATTAAAGCCACTCACTTTGTAGAGGAGACTTGGGGCTCCACGAGGGTGGTGAAAGCTAGTCTCTAGCCCCAAGGGTTCGGGAGATATAGGGCCGCAAAGTCGGTTCACATTCCCTATGGCGTTTCCCATGTTAAAGTTTCCCTATGGAGATTCCAATGTTAAATGGTCACCGGGACGAGGTCCACTTCTCCCGGTACTGTGTCCCGGCCATAAGTGTGAGCCACACGCCCTTTGGTGAGCTCGTAGGGGAGGACTTGGGCTCTGCAGCAACACCAGAACCGAGTCTCTATCCCTTTTTTCGGGAGATATAGAGCCGCAAAGTCGGTGAAATTCTCTATGGCGATTTCAATGCATTCGACACTTAATCATTTTGCTGAAAGTTCCCTATGGAGATTCCCATGTTAAATTTTCACCGGGACGAGGTCCACTTCTCCCGGTACTGTGACCCGGCCATAAGTGTGAGCCACACGCCCTTTGGTGAGCTTGTAGGGGAGGACTTGGGCTCTGCAACAACACCAGAAACGAGTCTCTAGCCCGAAAGGCACGCGAGATATAGAGCCGCAAAGTCGGTGAAATTTCCTATGGCGATTTCAATGCATTTGACACTTAGACGATTTTTCATGCGGTTCATCGCACTTTGTTCCGCGGCCACGGGCCCGCCGTAGCTCTAATCCTGACACATTTTAGCTCACATAAACTAGAGATACTTGGCTTTCGAATTAGCCCGGGCTAAAATTTTTGTCACCCCGGGAAGGTGCATCGGGTGGGGGCATGTCGGTTTTGGTTTTGCCGCTCCTCGGCCATGCAAGTGCGGAGCCTGCCCTTCCTAGAGGTAAGAGCCAAGTGTCCTGGGAGCTCAGCGAGCCTATCCGCGGATCTCTAGGTACCTTGGCCGTAAGTGTGAGCCACACGACCTTTGGTGAGCTTGTAGGGGAGGACTTGTGCTCTGCAACTACACCAGAAACGAGTCTCTAGCCCGAAAGACACGCGAGATATAGAGCCGCAAAGTCGGTGAAATTCCCTACGGCGATTTCAATGCATTTGACACTTAGACGATTTTTCATGCGGTTCCGCGCACTTTGTTCCGCGGCCACGGGCCCGCCGTAGCTCCAATCCTGACACATTTTGGCTCACATAAACTAGAGATACTTGGCTTTCGAATGAGCCCGGGCTCGAATTTTTGTCACCCCGGGAAGGTGCATCGGGTGGGGGCATGTCGGTTTTGGTTTTGCCGCTCCTCGGCCGTGCAAGTGCGGAGCCTGCCCTTCCTAGAGGTAAGAGCCAAGTGTCCTGGGAGCTCCGCGAGCCTATCCGCGGATCTCTAGGTGGCTTGGCCGCGGAGCGGCACCGTTCCAAAGTGCGGTCCGGCGGATTTGGACCGGGTCATGGTAACCGATTTGCCCCAAACTCCCTGGGTAGATAGCCCTACATGTGCCCTTTCGAACGATGGTAGTCTTATTAGTGTTGCCCCAAGTGAACCGGAGATACCCGAGGCCAAAGTAGGTCAAGATTTGGCCGCGAAGGTCCACTTTGGCCCGGTACCGAGCAGCCGCCTTTTGTGGCGTACAAAATTAAAGCCACTCACTTTGTAGAGGAGACTTGGGGCTCCACGAGGGTGGTGAAAGCTAGTCTCTAGCCCCAAGGGTTCGGGAGATATAGGGCCGCAAAGTCGGTTCACATTCCCTATGGCGTTTCCCATGTTAAAGTTTCCCTATGGAGATTCCAATGTTAAATGGTCACCGGGACGAGGTCCACTTCTCCCGGTACTGTGTCCCGGCCATAAGTGTGAGCCACACGCCCTTTGGTGAGCTCGTAGGGGAGGACTTGGGCTCTGCAGCAACACCAGAACCGAGTCTCTATCCCTTTTTTCGGGAGATATAGAGCCGCAAAGTCGGTGAAATTCTCTATGGCGATTTCAATGCATTCGACACTTAATCATTTTGCTGAAAGTTCCCTATGGAGATTCCCATGTTAAATTTTCACCGGGACGAGGTCCACTTCTCCCGGTACTGTGACCCGGCCATAAGTGTGAGCCACACGCCCTTTGGTGAGCTTGTAGGGGAGGACTTGGGCTCTGCAACAACACCAGAAACGAGTCTCTAGCCCGAAAGGCACGCGAGATATAGAGCCGCAAAGTCGGTGAAATTTCCTATGGCGATTTCAATGCATTTGACACTTAGACGATTTTTCATGCGGTTCATCGCACTTTGTTCCGCGGCCACGGGCCCGCCGTAGCTCTAATCCTGACACATTTTAGCTCACATAAACTAGAGATACTTGGCTTTCGAATTAGCCCGGGCTAAAATTTTTGTCACCCCGGGAAGGTGCATCGGGTGGGGGCATGTCGGTTTTGGTTTTGCCGCTCCTCGGCCATGCAAGTGCGGAGCCTGCCCTTCCTAGAGGTAAGAGCCAAGTGTCCTGGGAGCTCAGCGAGCCTATCCGCGGATCTCCAGGTACCTTGGCCGCGGAGCGGCACCGTTCCAAAGTGCGGTCCGGCGGATTTGGACCGGGTCATGGTAACCGATTTGCCCCAAACTCCCTAAGTAGATAGCCCTACATGTGCCCTTTCGAACGATGGTAGTCTTATTAGTGTGGCCCCAAGAGAACCGGAGATACGCGGGGCCAAAGTAGGTCAAGATTTGGCCGTGAAGGTCCAATTTGGCCCGGTACCAAGCAGCCGCCTTTCGTGGCGTACAAAATTAAAGCCACGCACTTTGTAGAGGAGACTTGGGGCTCCACGAGGGTGGTGAAAGCTAGTCTCTAGCCCCAAGGGTTCGGGAGATATAGGGCCGCAAAGTCGGTCCACATTCCCTATGGCGTTTCCCATGTTAAAGTTTCCCTATGGAGATTCCCATGTTAAATTTTCACCGGGACGAGGTCCACTTCTCCCGGTACTGTGTCCCGGCCATAAGTGTGAGCCACACGCCCTTTGGTGAGCTTGTAGGGGAGGACTTGTGCTCTGCAACGACACCAGAAACGAGTCTCTATCCCTTTTTTCGGGAGATATAGAGCCGCAAAGTCAGTGAAATTCCCTATGGCGATTTCAATGCATTCGACACTTAGTCATTTTCCTGAAAGTTCCCTATGGAGATTCCCATGTTAAATTTTCACCGGGACGAGGTCCACTTCTCCCGTTACTGTGACCCGGCCATAAGTATGAGCCACACGCCCTTTGGTGAGCTCGTAGGGGAGGACTTGGGCTCTGCAACAACACCAGAAACGAGTCTCTAGCCCGAAAGGCACGCGAGATATAGAGCCGCAAAGTCGGTGAAATTTCCTATGGCGATTTCAATGCATTTGACACTTAGACGATTTTTCATGCGGTTCCGCGCACTTTGTTCCGCGGCCACGGGCCCGCCGTAGCTCCAATCCTGACACATTTTGGCTCACATAAACTAGAGATACTTGGCTTTCGAATGAGCCCGGGCTCGAATTTTTGTCACCCCGGGAAGGTGCATCGGGTGGGGGCATGTCGGTTTTGGTTTTGCCGCTCCTCGGCCGTGCAAGTGCGGAGCCTGCCCTTCCTAGAGGTAAGAGCCAAGTGTCCTGGGAGCTCCGCGAGCCTATCCGCGGATCTCTAGGTGGCTTGGCCGCGGAGCGGCACCATTCCAAAGTGCGGTCCAGCGGATTTGGACCGGGTCATGGTAACCGATTTGCCCCAAACTCCCTGGGTAGATAGCCCTACATGTGCCCTTTCGAACGATGGTAGTCTTATTAGTGTGGCCCCAAGAGAATCGGAGATACGCGGGGCCAAAGTAGGTCAAGATTTGGCCGCGAAGGTCCACTTTGGCCCGGTACCGAGCAGTCGCCTTTTGTGGCGTACAAAATTAAAGCCACTCACTTTGTAGAGGAGACTTGGGGCTCCACGAGGGTGGTGAAAGCTAGTCTCTAGCCCTAAGGGTTCGGGAGATATAGGGCCGCAAAGTCGGTCCACATTCCCTATGGCGTTTCCCATGTTAAAGTTTCCCTAAGGAGATTCCAATGTTAAATTTTCACCGGGACGAGGTCCACTTCTCCCGGTACTGTGTCCCGGCCATAAGTGTGAGCCACACGCCCTTTGGTGAGCTCGTAGGGGAGGACTTGGGCTCTGCAACAACACCAGAAACGAGTCTCTAGCCCGAAAGACACGCGAGATATAGAGCCGCAAAGTCGGTGAAATTCCCTACGGCGATTTCAATGCATTTGACACTTAGACGATTTTTCATGCGGTTCCGCGCATTTTGTTCCGCGGCCACGGGCCCGCCGTAGCTCCAATCCTGACACATTTTGGCTCACATAAACTAGAGATACTTGGCTTTCGAATGAGCCCGGGCTCAAATTTTTGTCACCCCGGGAAGGTGCATCGGGTGGGGGCATGTCGGTTTTGGTTTTGCCGCTCCTCGGCCGTGCAAGTGCGGAGCCTGCCCTTCCTAGAGGTAAGAGCCAAGTGTCCTGGGAGCTCCGCGAGCCTATCCGCGGATCTCTAGGTGGCTTGGCCGCGGAGCGGCACCGTTCCAAAGTGCGGTCCGGCGGATTTGGACCGGGTCATGGTAACCGATTTGCCCCAAACTCCCTGGGTAGATAGCCCTACATGTGCCCTTTCGAGCGATGGTAGTCTTATTAGTGTGGCCCCAAGATAACCGGAGATACACAGGGCCAAAGTAGGTCAAGATTTGGCCGCGAAGGTCCACTTTGGCCCGGTACCGAGCAGCCGCCTTTCGTGGCCTACAAAATTAAAGCCACTCACTTTGTAGAGGAGACTTGGGGCTCCACGAGGGTGGTGAAAGCTAGTCTCTAGCCCCAAGGGTTCGGGAGATATAGGGCCGCAAAGTCGGTTCACATTCCCTATGGCGTTTCCCATGTTAAAGTTTCCCTATGGAGATTCCAATGTTAAATGGTCACCGGGATGAGGTCCACTTCTCCCGGTACTGTGTCCCGGCCATAAGTGTGAGCCACACGCCCTTTGGTGAGCTCGTAGGGGAGGACTTGGGCTCTGCAGCAACACCAGAACCGAGTCTCTATCCCTTTTTTCGGGAGATATAGAGCCGCAAAGTCAGTGAAATTCCCTATGGCGATTTCAATGCATTCGACACTTAGTCATTTTCCTGAAAGTTCCCTATGGAGATTCCCATGTTAAATTTTCACCGGGACGAGGTCCACTTCTCCCGGTACTGTGTCCCGGCCATAAGTGTGAGCCACACGCCCTTTGGTGAGCTCGTAGGGGAGGACTTGGGCTCTGCAACAACACCAGAAACGAGTCTCTAGCCCGAAAGGCACGCGAGATATAGAGCCGCAAAGTCGGTGAAATTTCCTATGGCGATTTCAATGCATTTGACACTTAGACGATTTTTCATGCGGTTCCGCGCACTTTGTTCCGCGGCCACGGGCCCGCCGTAGCTCCAATCCTGACACATTTTGGCTCACATAAACTAGAGATACTTGGCTTTCGAATGAGCCCGGGCTCGAATTTTTGTCACCCCGGGAAGGTGCATCGGGTGGGGGCATGTCGGTTTTGGTTTTGCTGCTCCTCGGCCGTGCAAGTGCGGAGCCTGCCCTTCCTAGAGGTAAGAGCCAAGTGTCCTGGGAGCTCCGCGAGCCTATCCGCGGATCTCTAGGTGGCTTGGCCGCGGAGCGGCACCGTTCCAAAGTGCGGTCCGGCGGATTTGGACCGGGTCATGGTAACCGATTTGCCCCAAACTCCCTGGGTAGATAGCCCTACATGTGCCCTTTCGAACGATGGTAGTCTTATTAGTGTGGCCCCAAGAGAACCGGAGATACGCGGGGCCAAAGTAGGTCAAGATTTGGCCGCGAAGGTCCACTTTGGCCCGGTACCGAGCAGCCGCCTTTCGTGGCGTACAAAATTAAAGCCACGCACTTTGTAGAGGAGACTTGGGGCTCCACGAGGGTGGTGAAAGCTAGTCTCTAGCCCCAAGGGTTCGGGAGATATAGGGCCGCAAAGTCGGTCCACATTCCCTATGGCGTTTCCCATGTTAAAGTTTCCCTAAGGAGATTCCCATGTTAAATTTTCACCGGGACGAGGTCCACTTCTCCCGGTACTGTGTCCCGGCCATAAGTGTGAGCCACACGCCCTTTGGTGAGCTCGTAGGGGAGGACTTGGGCTCTGCAACAACACCAGAAACGAGTCTCTAGCCCGAAAGACACGCGAGATATAGAGCCGCAAAGTCGGTGAAATTCCCCACGGCGATTTCAATGCATTTGACACTTAGACGATTTTTCATGCGGTTCCGCGCATTTTGTTCCGCGGCCACGGGCCCGCCGTAGCTCCAATCCTGACACATTTTGGCTCACATAAACTAGAGATACTTGGCTTTCGAATGAGCCCGGGCTCGAATTTTTGTCACCCCGGGAAGGTGCACCGGGTGGGGGCATGTCGGTTTTGGTTTTGCCGCTCCTCGGCCGTGCAAGTGCGGAGCCTGCCCTTCCTAGAGGTAAGAGCCAAGTGTCCTGGGAGCTCCGCGAGCCTATCCGCGGATCTCTAGGTGGCTTGGCCGCGGAGCGGCACCGTTCCAAAGTGCGGTCCGGCGGATTTGGACCGGGTCATGGTAACCGATTTGCCCTAAACTCCCTGGGTAGATAGCCCTACATGTGCCCTTTCGAGCGATGGTAGTCTTATTAGTGTGGCCCCAAGATAACCGGAGATACACAGGGCCAAAGTAGGTCAAGATTTGGCCGCGAAGGTCCACTTTGGCCCGGTACCGAGCAGCCGCCTTTCGTGGCCTACAAAATTAAAGCCACTCACTTTGTAGAGGAGACTTGGGGCTCCACGAGGGTGGTGAAAGCTAGTCTCTAGCCCCAAGGGTTCGGGAGATATAGGGCCGCAAAGTCGGTTCACATTCCCTATGGCGTTTCCCATGTTAAAGTTTCCCTACGGAGATTCCAATGTTAAATGGTCACCGGGATGAGGTCCACTTCTCCCGGTACTGTGTCCCGGCCATAAGTGTGAGCCACACGCCCTTTGGTGAGCTCGTAGGGGAGGACTTGGGCTCTGCAGCAACACCAGAACCGAGTCTCTATCCCTTTTTTCGGGAGATATAGAGCCGCAAAGTCAGTGAAATTCCCTATGGCGATTTCAATGCATTCGACACTTAGTCATTTTCCTGAAAGTTCCCTATGGAGATTCCCATGTTAAATTTTCACCGGGACGAGGTCCACTTCTCCCGGTACTGTGTCCCGGCCATAAGTGTGAGCCACACGCCCTTTGGTGAGCTGGTAGGGGAGGACTTGGGCTCTGCAACAACACCAGAAACGAGTCTCTAGCCCGAAAGGCACGCGAGATATAGAGCCGCAAAGTCGGTGAAATTTCCTATGGCGATTTCAATGCATTTGACACTTAGACGATTTTTCATGCGGTTCCGCGCACTTTGTTCCGCGGCCACGGGCCCGCCGTAGCTCCAATCCTGACACATTTTGGCTCACATAAACTAGAGATACTTGGCTTTCGAATGAGCCCGGGCTCGAATTTTTGTCACCCCGGGAAGGTGCATCGGGTGGGGGCATGTCGGTTTTGGTTTTGCCGCTCCTCGGCCGTGCAAGTGCGGAGCCTGCCCTTCCTAGAGGTAAGAGCCAAGTGTCCTGGGAGCTCCGCGAGCCTATCCGCGGATCTCTAGGTGCCTTGGCCGCGGAGCGGCACCGTTCCAAAGTGCGGTCCGGCGGATTTGGACCGGGTCATGGTAACCGATTTGCCCCAAACTCCCTGGGTAGATAGCCCTACATGTGCCCTTTCGAACGATGGTAGTCTTATTAGTGTGGCCCCAAGAGAACCGGAGATACGCGGGGCCAAAGTAGGTCAAGATTTGGCCGCAAAGGTCCACTTTGGCCCGGTACCGAGCAGCCGCCTTTCGTGGCGTACAAAATTAAAGCCACGCACTTTGTAGAGGAGACTTGGGGCTCCACGAGGGTGGTGAAAGCTAGTCTCTAGCCCCAAGGGTTCGGGAGATATAGGGCCGCAAAGTCGGTCCACATTCCCTATGGCGTTTCCCATTTTAAAGTTTCCCTAAGGAGATTCCCATGTTAAATTTTCACCGGGACGAGGTCCACTTCTCCCGGTACTGTGTCCCGGCCATAAGTGTGAGCCACACGCCCTTTGGTGAGCTCGTAGGGGAGGACTTGGGCTCTGCAACAACACCAGAAACGAGTCTCTAGCCCGAAAGACACGCGAGATATAGAGCCGCAAAGTCGGTGAAATTCCCTACTGCGATTTCAATGCATTTGACACTTAGACGATTTTTCATGCGGTTCCGCGCATTTTGTTCCGCGGCCACGGGCCCGCCGTAGCTCCAATCCTGACACATTTTGGCTCACATAAACTAGAGATACTTGGCTTTCGAATGAGCCCGGGCTCGAATTTTTGTCACCCCGGGAAGGTGCATCGGGTGGGGGCATGTCGGTTTTGGTTTTGCCGCTCCTCGGCCGTGCAAGTGCGGAGCCTGCCCTTCCTAGAGGTAAGAGCCAAGTGTCCTGGGAGCTCCGCGAGCCTATCCGCGGATCTCTAGGTGGCTTGGCCGCGGAGCGGCACCGTTCCAAAGTGCGGTCCGGCGGATTTGGACCGGGTCATGGTAACCGATTTGCCCCAAACTCCCTGGGTAGATAGCCCTACATGTGCCCTTTCGAGCGATGGTAGTCTTATTAGTGTGGCCCCAAGATAACCGGAGATACACAGGGCCAAAGTAGGTCAAGATTTGGCCGCGAAGGTCCACTTTGGCCCAGTACCGAGCAGCCGCCTTTCGTGGCCTACAAAATTAAAGCCACTCACTTTGTAGAGGAGACTTGGGGCTCCACGAGGGTGGTGAAAGCTAGTCTCTAGCCCCAAGGGTTCGGGAGATATAGGGCCGCAAAGTCGGTTCACATTCCCTATGGCGTTTCCCATGTTAAAGTTTCCCTACGGAGATTCCAATGTTAAATGGTCACCGGGATGAGGTCCACTTCTCCCGGTACTGTGTCCCGGCCATAAGTGTGAGCCACACGCCCTTTGGTGAGCTCGTAGGGGAGGACTTGGGCTCTGCAGCAACACCAGAACCGAGTCTCTATCCCTTTTTTCGGGAGATATAGAGCCGCAAAGTCAGTGAAATTCCCTATGGCGATTTCAATGCATTCGACACTTAGTCATTTTCCTGAAAGTTCCCTATGGAGATTCCCATGTTAAATTTTCACCGGGACGAGGTCCACTTCTCCCGTTACTGTGACCCGGCCATAAGTGTGAGCCACACGCCCTTTGGTGAGCTCGTAGGGGAGGACTTGGGCTCTGCAACAACACCAGAAACGAGTCTCTAGCCCGAAAGGCACGCGAGATATAGAGCCGCAAAGTCGGTGAAATTTCCTATGGCGATTTCAATGCATTTGACACTTAGACGATTTTTCATGCGGTTCCGCGCACTTTGTTCCGCGGCCACGGGCCCGCCGTAGCTCCAATCCTGACACATTTTGGCTCACATAAACTAGAGATACTTGGCTTTCGAATGAGCCCGGGCTCGAATTTTTGTCACCCCGGGAAGGTGCATCGGGTGGGGGCATGTCGGTTTTGGTTTTGCCGCTCCTCGGCCGTGCAAGTGCGGAGCCTGCCCTTCCTAGAGGTAAGAGCCAAGTGTCCTGGGAGCTCCGCGAGCCTATCCGCGGATCTCTAGGTGCCTTGGCCGCGGAGCGGCACCGTTCCAAAGTGCGGTCCGGCGGATTTGGACCGGGTCATGGTAACCGATTTGCCCCAAACTCCCTGGGTAGATAGCCCTACATGTGCCCTTTCGAACGATGGTAGTCTTATTAGTGTGGCCCCAAGAGAACCGGAGATACGCGGGGCCAAAGTAGGTCAAGATTTGGCCGCGAAGGTCCACTTTGGCCCGGTACCGAGCAGCCGCCTTTCGTGGCCTACAAAATTAAAGCCACGCACTTTGTAGAGGAGACTTGGGGCTCCACGAGGGTGGTGAAAGCTAGTCTCTAGCCCCAAGGGTTCGGGAGATATAGGGCCGCAAAGTCGGTCCACATTCCCTATGGCGTTTCCCATGTTAAAGTTTCCCTAAGGAGATTCCCATGTTAAATTTTCACCGGGACGAGGTCCACTTCTCCTGGTACTGTGTCCCGGCCATAAGTGTGAGCCACACGCCCTTTGGTGAGCTCGTAGGGGAGGACTTGGGCTCTGCAACAACACCAGAAACGAGTCTCTAGCCCGAAAGACACGCGAGATATAGAGCCGCAAAGTCGGTGAAATTCCCCACGGCGATTTCAATGCATTTGACACTTAGACGATTTTTCATGCGGTTCCGCGCATTTTGTTCCGCGGCCACGGGCCCGCCGTAGCTCCAATCCTGACACATTTTGGCTCACATAAACTAGAGATACTTGGCTTTCGAATGAGCCCGGGCTCGAATTTTTGTCACCCCGGGAAGGTGCACCGGGTGGGGGCATGTCGGTTTTGGTTTTGCCGCTCCTCGGCCGTGCAAGTGCGGAGCCTGCCCTTCCTAGAGGTAAGAGCCAAGTGTCCTGGGAGCTCCGCGAGCCTATCCGCGGATCTCTAGGTGGCTTGGCCGCGGAGCGGCACCGTTCCAAAGTGCGGTCCGGCGGATTTGGACCGGGTCATGGTAACCGATTTGCCCTAAACTCCCTGGGTAGATAGCCCTACATGTGCCCTTTCGAGCGATGGTAGTCTTATTAGTGTGGCCCCAAGATAACCGGAGATACACAGGGCCAAAGTAGGTCAAGATTTGGCCGCGAAGGTCCACTTTGGCCCGGTACCGAGCAGCCGCCTTTCGTGGCCTACAAAATTAAAGCCACTCACTTTGTAGAGGAGACTTGGGGCTCCACGAGGGTGGTGAAAGCTAGTCTCTAGCCCCAAGGGTTCGGGAGATATAGGGCCGCAAAGTCGGTTCACATTCCCTATGGCGTTTCCCATGTTAAAGTTTCCCTACGGAGATTCCAATGTTAAATGGTCACCGGGACGAGGTCCACTTCTCCCGGTACTGTGTCCCGGCCATAAGTGTGAGCCACACGCCCTTTGGTGAGCTCGTAGGGGAGCACTTGGGCTCTGCAGCAACACCAGAACCGAGTCTCTATCCCTTTTTTCGGGAGATATAGAGCCGCAAAGTCAGTGAAATTCCCTATGGCGATTTCAATGCATTCGACACTTAGTCATTTTCCTGAAAGTTCCCTATGGAGATTCCCATGTTAAATTTTCACCGGGACGAGGTCCACTTCTCCCGGTACTGTGTCCCGGCCATAAGTGTGAGCCACACGCCCTTTGGTGAGCTCGTAGGGGAGGACTTGGGCTCTGCAACAACACCAGAAACGAGTCTCTAGCCCGAAAGGCACGCGAGATATAGAGCCGCAAAGTCGGTGAAATTTCCTATGGCGATTTCAATGCATTTGACACTTAGACGATTTTTCATGCGGTTCCGCGCACTTTGTTCCGCGGCCACGGGCCCGCCGTAGCTCCAATCCTGACACATTTTGGCTCACATAAACTAGAGATACTTGGCTTTCGAATGAGCCCGGGCTCGAATTTTTGTCACCCCGGGAAGGTGCATCGGGTGGGGGCATGTCGGTTTTGGTTTTGCCGCTCCTCGGCCGTGCAAGTGCGGAGCCTGCCCTTCCTAGAGGTAAGAGCCAAGTGTCCTGGGAGCTCCGCGAGCCTATCCGCGGATCTCTAGGTGGCTTGGCCGCGGAGCGGCACCGTTCCAAAGTGCGGTCCGGCGGATTTGGACCGGGTCATGGTAACCGATTTGCCCCAAACTCCCTGGGTAGATAGCCCTACATGTGCCCTTTCGAACGATGGTAGTCTTATTAGTGTGGCCCCAAGAGAACCGGAGATACGCGGGGCCAAAGTAGGTCAAGATTTGGCCGCAAAGGTCCACTTTGGCCCGGTACCGAGCAGCCGCCTTTCGTGGCGTACAAAATTAAAGCCAAGCACTTTGTAGAGGAGACTTGGGGCTCCACGAGGGTGGTGAAAGCTAGTCTCTAGCCCCAAGGGTTCGGGAGATATAGGGCCGCAAAGTCGGTCCACATTCCCTATGGCGTTTCCCATTTTAAAGTTTCCCTAAGGAGATTCCCATGTTAAATTTTCACCGGGACGAGGTCCACTTCTCCCGGTACTGTGTCCCGGCCATAAGTGTGAGCCACACGCCCTTTGGTGAGCTCGTAGGGGAGGACTTGGGCTCTGCAACAACACCAGAAACGAGTCTCTAACCCGAAAGACACGCGAGATATAGAGCCGCAAAGTCGGTGAAATTCCCTACTGCGATTTCAATGCATTTGACACTTAGACGATTTTTCATGCGGTTCCGCGCATTTTGTTCCGCGGCCACGGGCCCGCCGTAGCTCCAATCCTGACACATTTTGGCTCACATAAACTAGAGATACTTGGCTTTCGAATGAGCCCGGGCTCGAATTTTTGTCACCCCGGGAAGGTGCATCGGGTGGGGGCATGTCGGTTTTGGTTTTGCCGCTCCTCGGCCGTGCAAGTGCGGAGCCTGCCCTTCCTAGAGGTAAGAGCCAAGTGTCCTGGGAGCTCCGCGAGCCTATCCGCGGATCTCTAGGTGGCTTGGCCGCGGAGCGGCACCGTTCCAAAGTGCGGTCCGGCGGATTTGGACCGGGTCATGGTAACCGATTTGCCCCAAACTCCCTGGGTAGATAGCCCTACATGTGCCCTTTCGAGCGATGGTAGTCTTATTAGTGTGGCCCCAAGATAACCGGAGATACACAGGGCCAAAGTAGGTCAAGATTTGGCCGCGAAGGTCCACTTTGGCCCGGTACCGAGCAGCCGCCTTTCGTGGCCTACAAAATTAAAGCCACTCACTTTGTAGAGGAGACTTGGGGCTCCACGAGGGTGGTGAAAGCTAGTCTCTAGCCCCAAGGGTTCGGGAGATATAGGGCCGCAAAGTCGGTTCACATTCCCTATGGCGTTTCCCATGTTAAAGTTTCCCTACGGAGATTCCAATGTTAAATGGTCACCGGGATGAGGTCCACTTCTCCCGGTACTGTGTCCCGGCCATAAGTGTGAGCCACACGCCCTTTGGTGAGCTCGTAGGGGAGGACTTGGGCTCTGCAGCAACACCAGAACCGAGTCTCTATCCCTTTTTTCGGGAGATATAGAGCCGCAAAGTCAGTGAAATTCCCTATGGCGATTTCAATGCATTCGACACTTAGACGATTTTTCATGCGGTTCCGCGCACTTTGTTCCGCGGCCACGGGCCCGCCGTAGCTCCAATCCTGACACATTTTGGCTCACATAAACTAGAGATACTTGGCTTTCGAATGAGCCCGGGCTCGAATTTTTGTCACCCCGGGAAGGTGCATCGGGTGGGGGCATGTCGGTTTTGGTTTTGCCGCTCCTCGGCCGTGCAAGTGCGGAGCCTGCCCTTCCTAGAGGTAAGAGCCAAGTGTCCTGGGAGCTCCGCGAGCCTATCCGCGGATCTCTAGGTGGCTTGGCCGCGGAGCGGCACCGTTCCAAAGTGCGGTCCGGCGGATTTGGACCGGGTCATGGTAACCGATTTGCCCCAAACTCCCTGGGTAGATAGCCCTACATGTGCCCTTTCGAACGATGGTAGTCTTATTAGTGTGGCCCCAAGAGAACCGGAGATACGCGGGGCCAAAGTAGGTCAAGATTTGGCCGCGAAGGTCCACTTTGGCCCGGTACCGAGCAGCCGCCTTTCGTGGCCTACAAAATTAAAGCCACGCACTTTGTAGAGGAGACTTGGGGCTCCACGAGGGTGGTGAAAGCTAGTCTCTAGCCCCAAGGGTTCGGGAGATATAGGGCCGCAAAGTCGGTCCACATTCCCTATGGCGTTTCCCATGTTAAAGTTTCCCTAAGGAGATTCCCATGTTAAATTTTCACCGGGACGAGGTCCACTTCTCCCGGTACTGTGTCCCGGCCATAAGTGTGAGCCACACGCCCTTTGGTGAGCTCGTAGGGGAGGACTTGGGCTCTGCAACAACACCAGAAACGAGTCTCTAGCCCGAAAGACACGCGAGATATAGAGCCGCAAAGTCGGTGAAATTCCCTACGGCGATTTCAATGCATTTGACACTTAGACGATTTTTCATGCGGTTCCGCGCATTTTGTTCCGCGGCCACGGGCCCGCCGTAGCTCCAATCCTGACACATTTTGGCTCACATAAACTAGAGATACTTGGCTTTCGAATGAGCCCGGGCTCGAATTTTTGTCACCCCGGGAAGGTGCACCGGGTGGGGGCATGTCGGTTTTGGTTTTGCCGCTCCTCGGCCGTGCAAGTGCGGAGCCTGCCCTTCCTAGAGGTAAGAGCCAAGTGTCCTGGGAGCTCCGCGAGCCTATCCGCGGATCTCTAGGTGCTTGGCCGCGGAGCGGCACCGTTCCAAAGTGCGGTCCGGCGGATTTGGACCGGGTCATGGTAACCGATTTGCCCTAAACTCCCTGGGTAGATAGCCCTACATGTGCCCTTTCGAGCGATGGTAGTCTTATTAGTGTGGCCCCAAGATAACCGGAGATACACAGGGCCAAAGTAGGTCAAGATTTGGCCGCGAAGGTCCACTTTGGCCCGGTACCGAGCAGCCGCCTTTCGTGGCCTACAAAATTAAAGCCACTCACTTTGTAGAGGAGACTTGGGGCTCCACGAGGGTGGTGAAAGCTAGTCTCTAGCCCCAAGGGTTCGGGAGATATAGGGCCGCAAAGTCGGTTCACATTCCCTATGGCGTTTCCCATGTTAAAGTTTCCCTACGGAGATTCCAATGTTAAATGGTCACCGGGATGAGGTCCACTTCTCCCGGTACTGTGTCCCGGCCATAAGTGTGAGCCACACGCCCTTTGGTGAGCTCGTAGGGGAGGACTTGGGCTCTGCAGCAACACCAGAACCGAGTCTCTATCCCTTTTTTCGGGAGATATAGAGCCGCAAAGTCAGTGAAATTCCCTATGGCGATTTCAATGCATTCGACACTTAGTCATTTTCCTGAAAGTTCCCTATGGAGATTCCCATGTTAAATTTTCACCGGGACGAGGTCCACTTCTCCCGGTACTGTGTCCCGGCCATAAGTGTGAGCCACACGCCCATTGGTGAGCTCGTAGGGGAGGACTTGGGCTCTGCAACAACACCAGAAACGAGTCTCTAGCCCGAAAGGCACGCGAGATATAGAGCCGCAAAGTCGGTGAAATTTCCTATGGCGATTTCAATGCATTTGACACTTAGACGATTTTTCATGCGGTTCCGCGCACTTTGTTCCGCGGCCACGGGCCCGCCGTAGCTCCAATCCTGACACATTTTTGGCTCACATAAACTAGAGATACTTGGCTTTCGAATGAGCCCGGGCTCGAATTTTTGTCACCCCGGGAAGGTGCATCGGGTGGGGGCATGTCGGTTTTGGTTTTGCCGCTCCTCGGCCGTGCAAGTGCGGAGCCTGCCCTTCCTAGAGGTAAGAGCCAAGTGTCCTGGGAGCTCCGCGAGCCTATCCGCGGATCTCTAGGTGCCTTGGCCGCGGAGCGGCACCGTTCCAAAGTGCGGTCCGGCGGATTTGGACCGGGTCATGGAAACCGATTTGCCCCAAACTCCCTGGGTAGATAGCCCTACATGTGCCCTTTCGAACGATGGTAGTCTTATTAGTGTGGCCCCAAGAGAACTGGAGATACGCGGGGCCAAAGTAGGTCAAGATTTGGCCGCAAAGGTCCACTTTGGCCCGGTACCGAGCAGCCGCCTTTCGTGGCGTACAAAATTAAAGCCACGCACTTTGTAGAGGAGACTTGGGGCTCCACGAGGGTGGTGAAAGCTAGTCTCTAGCCCCAAGGGTTCGGGAGATATAGGGCCGCAAAGTCGGTCCACATTCCCTATGGCGTTTCCCATGTTAAAGTTTCCCTATGGAGATTCCAATGTTAAATGGTCACCGGGACGAGGTCCGCTTCTCCCGGTACTGTGTCCCGGCCATAAGTGTGAGCCACACGCCCTTTGGTGAGCTCGTAGGGGAGGACTTGGGCTCTGCAACAACACCAGAAACGAGTCTCTAGCCCGAAAGGCACGCGAGATATAGAGCCGCAAAGTCGGTGAAATTCCCTACGGCGATTTCAATGCATTTGACACTTAGACGATTTTTCATGCGGTTCCGCGCATTTTGTTCCGCGGCCACGGGCCCGCCGTAGCTCCAATCCTGACACATTTTGGCTCACATAAACTAGAGATACTTGGCTTTCGAATGAGCCCGGGCTCGAATTTTTGTCTCCCCGGGAAGGTGCATCGGGTGGGGGCATGTCGGTTTTGGTTTTGCCGCTCCTCGGCCGTGCAAGTGCGGAGCCTGCCCTTCCTAGAGGTAAGAGCCAAGTGTCCTGGGAGCTCCGCGAGCCTATCCGCGGATCTCTAGGTGGCTTGGCCGCGGAGCGGCACCGTTCCAAAGTGCGGTCCGGCGGATTTGGACCGGGTCATGGTAACCGATTTGCCCCAAACTCCCTGGGTAGATAGCCCTACATGTGCCCTTTCGAGCGATGGTAGTCTTATTAGTGTGGCCCCAAGATAACCGGAGATACACAGGGGCCAAAGTAGGTCAAGATTTGGCCGCGAAGGTCCACTTTGGCCCGGTACCGAGCAGCCGCCTTTCGTGGCCTACAAAATTAAAGCCACTCACTTTGTAGAGGAGACTTGGGGCTCCACGAGGGTGGTGAAAGCTAGTCTCTAGCCCCAAGGGTTCGGGAGATATAGGGCTGCAAAGTCGGTTCACATTCCCTATGGCGTTTCCCATGTTAAAGTTTCCCTATGGAGATTCCAATGTTAAATGGTCACCGGGACGAGGTCCACTTCTCCCGGTACTGTGTCCCGGCCATAAGTGTGAGCCACACGCCCTTTGGTGAGCTCGTAGGGAGGACTTGGGCTCTGCAGCAACACCAGAACCGAGTCTCTATCCCTTTTTTCGGGAGATATAGAGCCGCAAAGTCAGTGAAATTCCCTATGGCGATTTCAATGCATTCGACACTTAGTCATTTTCCTGAAAGTTCCCTATGGAGATTCCCATGTTAAATTTTCACCGGGACGAGGTCCACTTCTCCCGTTACTGTGACCCGGCCATAAGTGTGAGCCACACGCCCTTTGGTGAGCTCGTAGGGGAGGACTTGGGCTCTGCAACAACACCAGAAACGAGTCTCTAGCCCGAAAGGCACGCGAGATATAGAGCCGCAAAGTCGGTGAAATTTCCTATGGCGATTTCAATGCATTTGACACTTAGACGATTTTTCATGCGGTTCCGCGCACTTTGTTCCGCGGCCACGGGCCCGCCGTAGCTCCAATCCTGACACATTTTGGCTCACATAAACTAGAGATACTTGGCTTTCGAATGAGCCCGGGCTCGAATTTTTGTCACCCCGGGAAGGTGCATCGGGTGGGGGCATGTCGGTTTTGGTTTTGCCGCTCCTCGGCCGTGCAAATGCGGAGCCTGCCCTTCCTAGAGGTAAGAGCCAAGTGTCCTGGGAGCTCCGCGAGCCTATCCGCGGATCTCTAGGTGGCTTGGCCGCGGAGCGGCACCGTTCCAAAGTGCGGTCCGGCGGATTTGGACCGGGTCATGGTAACCGATTTGCCCCAAACTCCCTGGGTAGATAGCCCTACATGTGCCCTTTCGAGCGATGGTAGTCTTATTAGTGTGGCCCCAAGATAACCGGAGATACACAGGGCCAAAGTAGGTCAAGATTTGGCCGCGAAGGTCCACTTTGGCCCGGTACCGAGCAGCCGCCTTTCGTGGCCTACAAAATTAAAGCCACTCACTTTGTAGAGGAGACTTGGGGCTCCACGAGGGTGGTGAAAGCTAGTCTCTAGCCCCAAGGGTTCGGGAGATATAGGGCCGCAAAGTCGGTTCACATTCCCTATGGCGTTTCCCATGTTAAAGTTTCCCTATGGAGATTCCAATGTTAAATGGTCACCGGGATGAGGTCCACTTCTCCCGGTACTGTGTCCCGGCCATAAGTGTGAGCCACACGCCCTTTGGTGAGCTCGTAGGGGAGGACTTGGGCTCTGCAGCAACACCAGAACCGAGTCTCTATCCCTTTTTTTCGGGAGATATAGAGCCAGCAAAGTCAGTGAAATTCCCTATGGCGATTTCAATGCATTCGACACTTAGTCATTTTCCTGAAAGTTCCCTATGGAGATTCCCATGTTAAATTTTCACCGGGACGAGGTCCACTTCTCCCGTTACTGTGACCCGGCCATAAGTGTGAGCCACACGCCCTTTGGTGAGCTCGTAGGGGAGGACTTGGGCTCTGCAACAACACCAGAAACGAGTCTCTAGCCCGAAAGGCACGCGAGATATAGAGCCGCAAAGTCGGTGAAATTTCCTATGGCGATTTCAATGCATTTGACACTTAGACGATTTTTCATGCGGTTCCGCGCACTTTGTTCCGCGGCCACGGGCCCGCCGTAGCTCCAATCCTGACACATTTCGGCTCACATAAACTAGAGATACTTGGCTTTCGAATGAGCCCGGGCTCGAATTTTTGTCACCCCGGGAAGGTGCATCGGGTGGGGGCATGTCGGTTTTGGTTTTGCCGCTCCTCGGCCGTGCAAGTGCGGAGCCTGCCCTTCCTAGAGGTAAGAGCCAAGTGTCCTGGGAGCTCCGCGAGCCTATCCGCGGATCTCTAGGTGGCTTGGCCGCGGAGCAGCACTGTTCCAAAGTGCGGTCCGGCGGATTTGGACCGGGTCATGGTAACCGATTTGCCCCAAACTCCCTGGGTAGATAGCCCTACATGAGCCCTTTCGAGCGATGGTAGTCTTATTAGTGTGGCCCCAAGATAACCGGAGATACACAGGGCCAAAGTAGGTCAAGATTTGGCCGCGAAGGTCCACTTTGGCCCGGTACCGAGCAGCCGCCTTTCGTGGCCTACAAAATTAAAGCCACTCACTTTGTAGAGGAGACTTGGGGCTCCACGAGGGTTGTGAAAGCTAGTCTCTAGCCCCAAGGGTTCGGGAGATATAGGGCCGCAAAGTCGGTTCACATTCCCTATGGCGTTTCCCATGTTAAAGTTTCCCTACGGAGATTCCAATGTTAAATGGTCACCGGGATGAGGTCCACTTCTCCCGGTACTGTGTCCCGGCCATAAGTGTGAGCCACACGCCCTTTGGTGAGCTCGTAGGGGAGGACTTGGGCTCTGCAGCAACACCAGAAACGAGTCTCTATCCCTTTTTTCGGGAGATATAGAGCCGCAAAGTCAGGTGAAATTCCCTATGGCGATTTCAATGCATTCGACACTTAGTCATTTTCCTGAAAGTTCCCTATGGAGATTCCCATGTTAAATTTTCACCGGGACGAGGTCCACTTCTCCCGTTACTGTGACTCGGCCATAAGTGTGAGCCACACGCCCTTTGGTGAGCTCGTAGGGGAGGACTTGGGCTCTGCAACAACACCAGAAACGAGTCTCTAGCCCGAAAGGCACGCGAGATATAGAGCCGCAAAGTCGGTGAAATTTCCTATGGCGATTTCAATGCATTTGACACTTAGACGATTTTTCATGCGGTTCCGCGCACTTTTGTTCCGCGGCCACGGGCCCGCCGTAGCTCCAATCCTGACACATTTTGGCTCACATAAACTAGAGATACTTGGCTTTTCGAATGAGCCCGGGCTCGAATTTTTGTAACCCCGGGAAGGTGCATCGGGTGGGGGCATGTCGGTTTTGGTTTTGCCGCTCCTCGGCCGTGCAAGTGCGGAGCCTGCCCTTCCTAGAGGTAAGAGCCAAGTGTCCTGGGGCTCCGCGAGCCTATCCGCGGATCTCTAGGTGCCTTGGCCGCGGAGCGGCACCGTTCCAAAGTGCGGTCCGGCGGATTTGGACCGGGTCATGGTAACCGATTTGCCCCAAACTCCCTGGGTAGATAGCCCTACATGTGCCCTTTCGAACGATGGTAGTCTTATTAGTGTGGCCCCAAGAGAACCGGAGATACGCGGGGCCAAAGTAGGTCAAGATTTGGCCGCGAAGGTCCACTTTGGCCCGGTACCGAGCAGCCGCCTTTCGTGGCCTACAAAATTAAAGCCACGCACTTTGTAGAGGAGACTTGGGGCTCCACGAGGGTGGTGAAAGCTAGTCTCTAGCCCCAAGGGTTCGGGAGATATAGGGCCGCAAAGTCGGTCCACATTCCCTATGGCGTTTCCCATGTTAAAGTTTCCCTAATGGAGATTCCAATGTTAAATTGTCACCGGGACGAGGTCCCTTCTCCCTGGTACTGTGTCCCGGCCATAAGTGTGAGCCACACGCCCTTTGGTGAGCTCGTAGGGGAGCACTTGGGCTCTGCAGCAACACCAGAACCGAGTCTCTATCCCTTTTTTCGGGAGATATAGAGCCGCAAAGTCAGTGAAATTCCCTATGGCGATTTCAATGCATTCGACACTTAGTCATTTTCCTGAAAGTTCCCTATGGAGATTCCCATGTTAAATTTTCACCGGGACGAGGTCCACTTCTCCCGGTACTGTGACCCGGCCATAAGTGTGAGCCACACGCCCTTTGGTGAGCTCGTAGGGGAGGACTTGGGCTCTGCAACAACACCAGAAACGAGTCTCAACCCCGAAAGGCACGCGAGATATAGAGCCGCAAAGTCGGTGAAATTTCCTATGGCGATTTCAATGCATTTGACACTTAGACTGATTTTTCATGCGGTTCCGCGCACTTTGTTCCGCGGCCACGGGCCCGCCGTAGCTCTAATCCTGACACATTTTGGCTCACATAAACTAGAGATACTTGGCTTTCGAATGAGCCCGGGCTCGAATTTTTGTCACCCCGGGAAGGTGCATCGGGTGGGGGCATGTCGGTTTTGGTTTTGCCGCTCTTCGGCCGTGCAAGTGGGGAGCCTGCCCTTCCTAGAGGTAAGAGCCAAGTGTCCTGGGAGCTCCGCGAGCCTATCCGCGGATCTCTAGGTGCCTTGGCCGCGGAGCGGCACCGTTCCAAAGTGCGGTCCGGCGGATTTGGACCGGGTCATGGTAACCGATTTGCCCCAAACTCCCTGGGTAGATAGCCCTACATGTGCCCTTTCGAACGATGGTAGTCTTATTAGTGTGGCCCCAAGAGAACTGGAGATACGCGGGGCCAAAGTAGGTCAAGATTTGGCCGCGAAGGTCCACTTTGGCCCGGTACCGAGCAGCCGCCTTTCGTGGCCTACAAAATTAAAGCCACTCACTTTGTAGAGGAGACGTGGGGCTCCACGATGGTGGTGAAAGCTAGTCTCTAGCCCCAAGGGTTCGGGAGATATAGGGCCGCAAAGTCGGTCCACATTCCCTATGGCGTTTCCCATGTTAAAGTTTCCCTATGGAGATTCCAATGTTAAATGGTCACCGGGACGAGGTCCGCTTCTCCCGGTACTGTGTCCCGGCCATAAGTGTGAGCCACACGCCCTTTGGTGAGCTCGTAGGGGAGCACTTGGGCTCTGCAGCAACACCAGAACCGAGTCTCTATCCCTTTTTTCGGGAGATATAGAGCGCAAAGTCGGTGAAATTCCCTATGGCGATTTCAATGCATTCGACACTTAGTCATTTTCCTGAAAGTTCCCTATGGAGATTCCCATGTTAAATTTTCATCGGGACGAGGTCCACTTCTCCCGGTACTGTGACCCGGCCATAAGTGTGAGCCACACGCCCTTTGGTGAGCTCGTAGGGGAGGACTTGGGCTCTGCAACAACACAGAAACGAGTCTCTAGCCCGAAAGGCACGCGAGATATAGAGCCGCAAAGTCGGTGAAATTTCCTATGGCGATTTCAATGCATTTGACACTTAGACGATTTTTCATGCGGTTCCGCGCACTTTGTTCCGCGGCCACAGGCCCGCCGTAGCTCTAATCCTGACACATTTTGGCTCACATAAACTAGAGATACTTGGCTTTCGAATGAGCCCGGGCTCGAATTTTTGTCACCCCGGGAAGGTGCATCGGGTGGGGGCATGTCGGTTTTGGTTTTGCCGCTCTTCGGCCGTGCAAGTGGGGAGCCTGCCCTTCCTAGAGGTAAGAGCCAAGTGTCCTGGGAGCTCCGCGAGCCTATCCGCGGATCTCTAGGTGCCTTGGCCGCGGAGCGGCACCGTTCCAAAGTGCGGTCCGGCGGATTTGGACCGGGTCATGGTAACCGATTTGCCCCAAACTCCCTGGGTAGATAGCCCTACATGTGCCCTTTCGAACGATGGTAGTCTTATTAGTGTGGCCCCAAGATAACTGGAGATACGCTGGGCCAAAGTAGGTCAAGATTTGGCCGCGAAGGTCCACTTTAGCCCGGTACCGAGCAGCCGCCTTTCGTGGCCTACAAAATTAAAGCCACTCACTTTGTAGAGGAGACTTGGGGCTCCACGAGGGTGGTGAAAGCTAGTCTCTAGCCCCAAGGGTTCGGGAGATATAGGGCCGCAAAGTCGGTCCACATTCCCTATGGCGTTTCCCATGTTAAAGTTTCCCTATGGAGATTCCAATGTTAAATGGTCACCGGGACGAGGTCCGCTTCTCCCGGTACTGTGTCCCGGCCATAAGTGTGAGCCACACGCCCTTTGGTGAGCTCGTAGGGGAGCACTTGGGCTCTGCAGCAACACCAGAACCGAGTCTCTATCCCTTTTTTCGGGAGATATAGAGCCGCAAAGTCGGTGAAATTCCCTATGGCGATTTCAAAGCATTCGACACTTAGTCATTTTCCTGAAAGTTCCCTATGGAGATTCCCATGTTAAATTTTCACCGGGACGAGGTCCACTTCTCCCGGTACTGTGACCCGGCCATAAGTGTGAGCCACACGCCCTTTGGTGAGCTCGTAGGGGAGAACTTGGGCTCTGCAACAACACCAGAAACGAGTCTATAGCCCGAAAGGCACGCGAGATATAGAGCCGCAAAGTCGGTGAAACTTCCTATGGCGATTTCAATGCATTTGACACTTAGACGATTTTTCATGCGGTTCCGCGCACTTTGTTCCGCGGCCACGGGCCCGCCGTAGCTCTAATCCTGACACATTTTGGCTCACATAAACTAGAGATACTTGGCTTTCGAATGAGCCCGGGCTCGAATTTTTGTCACCCCGGGAAGGTGCATCGGGTGGGGGCATGTCGGTTTTGGTTTTGCCGCTCTTCGGCCGTGCAAGTGGGGAGCCTGCCCTTCCTAGAGGTAAGAGCCAAGTGTCCTGGGAGCTCCGCGAGCCTATCCGCGGATCTCTAGGTGCCTTGGCCGCGGAGCGGCACCGTTCCAAAGTGCGGTCCGGCGGATTTGGACCGGGTCATGGTAACCGATTTGCCCCAAACTCCCTGGGTAGATAGCCCTACATGTGCCCTTTCGAACGATGGTAGTCTTATTAGTGTGGCCCCAAGAGAACTGGAGATACACGGGGCCAAAGTAGGTCAAGATTTGGCCGCGAAGGTCCACTTTGGCCCGGTACCGAGCAGCCGCCTTTCGTGGCCTACAAAATTAAAGCCACTCACTTTGTAGAGGAGACGTGGGGCTCCACGAGGGTGGTGAAAGCTAGTCTCTAGCCCCAAGGGTTCGGGAGATATAGGGCCGCAAAGTCGGTCCACATTCCCTATGGCGTTTCCCATGTTAAAGTTTCCCTATGGAGATTCCAATGTTAAATGGTCACCGGGACGAGGTCCGCTTCTCCCGGTACTGTGTCCCGGCCATAAGTGTGAGCCACACGCCCTTTGGTGAGCTCGTAGGGGAGCACTTGGGCTCTGCAGCAACACCAGAACCGAGTCTCTATCCCTTTTTTCGGGAGATATAGAGCCGCAAAGTCGGTGAAATTCCCTATGGCGATTTCAATGCATTCGACACTTAGTCATTTTCCTGAAAGTTCCCTATGGAGATTCCCATGTTAAATTTTCATCGGGACGAGGTCCACTTCTCCCGGTACTGTGACCCGGCCATAAGTGTGAGCCACACGCCCTTTGGTGAGCTCGTAGGGGAGGACTTGGGCTCTGCAACAACACCAGAAACGAGTCTCTAGCCCGAAAGGCACGCGAGATATAGAGCCGCAAAGTCGGTGAAATTTCCTATGGCGATTTCAATGCATTTGACACTTAGACGATTTTTCATGCGGTTCCGCGCACTTTGTTCCGCGGCCACGGGCCCGCCGTAGCTCTAATCCTGACACATTTTGGCTCACATAAACTAGAGATACTTGGCTTTCGAATGAGCCCGGGCTCGAATTTTTGTCACCCCGGGAAGGTGCATCGGGTGGGGGCATGTCGGTTTTGGTTTTGCCGCTCTTCGGCCGTGCAAGTGGGGAGCCTGCCCTTCCTAGAGGTAAGAGCCAAGTGTCCTGGGAGCTCCGCGAGCCTATCCGCGGATCTCTAGGTGCCTTGGCCGCGGAGCGGCACCGTTCCAAAGTGCGGTCCGGCGGATTTGGACCGGGTCATGGTAACCGATTTGCCCCAAACTCCCTGGGTAGATAGCCCTACATGTGCCCTTTCGAACGATGGTAGTCTTATTAGTGTGGCCCCAAGAGAACTGGAGATACGCGGGGCCAAAGTAGGTCAAGATTTGGCCGCGAAGGTCCACTTTGGCCCGGTACCGAGCAGCCGCCTTTCGTGGCCTACAAAATTAAAGCCACTCACTTTGTAGAGGAGACGTGGGGCTCCACGAGGGTGGTGAAAGCTAGTCTCTAGCCCCAAGGGTTCGGGAGATATAGGGCCGCAAAGTCGGTCCACATTCCCTATGGCGTTTCCCATGTTAAAGTTTCCCTATGGAGATTCCAATGTTAAATGGTCACCGGGACGAGGTCCGCTTCTCCCGGTACTGTGTCCCGGCCATAAGTGTGAGCCACACGCCCTTTGGTGAGCTCGTAGGGGAGCACTTGGGCTCTGCAGCAACACCAGAACCGAGTCTCTATCCCTTTTTTCGGGAGATATAGAGCCGCAAAGTCGGTGAAATTCCCTATGGCGATTTCAATGCATTCGACACTTAGTCATTTTCCTGAAAGTTCCCTATGGAGATTCCCATGTTAAATTTTCACCGGGACGAGGTCCACTTCTCCCGGTACTGTGACCCGGCCATAAGTGTGAGCCACACGCCCTTTGGTGAGCTCGTAGGGGAGGACTTGGGCTCTGCAACAACACCAGAAACGAGTCTCTAGCCCGAAAGGCACGCGAGATATAGAGCCGCAAAGTCGGTGAAATTTCCTATGGCGATTTCAATGCATTTGACACTTAGACGATTTTTCATGCGGTTCCGCGCACTTTGTTCCGCGGCCACGGGCCCGCCGTAGCTCTAATCCTGACACATTTTGGCTCACATAAACTAGAGATACTTGGCTTTCGAATGAGCCCGGGCTCGAATTTTTGTCACCCCGGGAAGGTGCATCGGGTGGGGGCATGTCGGTTTTGGTTTTGCCGCTCTTCGGCCGTGCAAGTGGGGAGCCTGCCCTTCCTAGAGGTAAGAGCCAAGTGTCCTGGGAGCTCCGCGAGCCTATCCGCGGATCTCTAGGTGCCTTGGCCGCGGAGCGGCACCGTTCCAAAGTGCGGTCCGGCGGATTTGGACCGGGTCATGGTAACCGATTTGCCCCAAACTCCCTGGGTAGATAGCCCTACATGTGCCCTTTCGAACGATGGTAGTCTTATTAGTGTGGCCCCAAGAGAACTGGAGATACGCGGGGCCAAAGTAGGTCAAGATTTGGCCGCGAAGGTCCACTTTGGCCCGGTACCGAGCAGCCGCCTTTCGTGGCCTACAAAATTAAAGCCACTCACTTTGTAGAGGAGACTTGGGGCTCCACGAGGGTGGTGAAAGCTAGTCTCTAGCCCCAAGGGTTCGGGAGATATAGGGCCGCAAAGTCGGTCCACATTCCCTATGGCGTTTCCCATGTTAAAGTTTCCCTATGGAGATTCCAATGTTAAATGGTCACCGGGACGAGGTCCGCTTCTCCCGGTACTGTGTCCCGGCCATAAGTGTGAGCCACACGCCCTTTGGTGAGCTCGTAGGGGAGCACTTGGGCTCTGCAGCAACACCAGAACCGAGTCTCTATCCCTTTTTTCGGGAGATATAGAGCCGCAAAGTCGGTGAAATTCCCTATGGCGATTTCAATGCATTCGACACTTAGTCATTTTCCTGAAAGTTCCCTATGGAGATTCCCATGTTAAATTTTCACCGGGACGAGGTCCACTTCTCCCGGTACTGTGACCCGGCCATAAGTGTGAGCCACACGCCCTTTGGTGAGCTCGTAGGGGAGGACTTGGGCTCTGCAACAACACCAGAAACGAGTCTCTAGCCCGAAAGGCACGCGAGATATAGAGCCGCAAAGTCGGTGAAATTTCCTATGGCGATTTCAATGCATTTGACACTTAGACGATTTTTCATGCGGGTCCGCGCACTTTGTTCCGCGGCCACGGGCCCGCCGTAGCTCTAATCCTGACACATTTTGGCTCACATAAACTAGAGATACTTGGCTTTCGAATGAGCCCGGGCTCGAATTTTTGTCACCCCGGGAAGGTGCATCGGGTGGGGGGCATGTCGGTTTTGGTTTTGCCGCTCTTCGGCCGTGCAAGTGGGGAGCCTGCCCTTCCTAGAGGTAAGAGCCAAGTGTCCTGGGAGCTCCGCGAGCCTATCCGCGGATCTCTAGGTGCCTTGGCCGCGGAGCGGCACCGTTCCAAAGTGCGGTCCGGCGGATTTGGACCGGGTCATGGTAACCGATTTGCCCCAAACTCCCTGGGTAGATAGCCCTACATGTGCCCTTTCGAACGATGGTAGTCTTATTAGTGTGGCCCCAAGAGAACTGGAGATACGCGGGGCCAAAGTAGGTCAAGATTTGGCCGCGAAGGTCCACTTTGGCCCGGTACCGAGCAGCCGCCTTTCGTGGCCTACAAAATTAAAGCCACTCACTTGTAGAGGAGACTTGGGGCTCCACGAGGGTGGTGAAAGCTAGTCTCTAGCCCCAAGGGTTCGGGAGATATAGGGCCGCAAAGTCGGTCCACATTCCCTATGGCGTTTCCCATGTTAAAGTTTCCCTATGGAGATTCCAATGTTAAATGGTCACCGGGACTGAGGTCCGCTTCTCCCGGTACTGTGTCCCGGCCATAAGTGTGAGCCACACGCCCTTTGGTGAGCTCGTAGGGGAGCACTTGGGCTCTGCAGCAACACCAAAACCGAGTCTCTATCCCTTTTTTCGGGAGATATAGAGCCGCAAAGTCGGTGAAATTCCCTATGGCGATTTCAATGCATTCGACACTTAGTCATTTTCCTGAAAGTTCCCTATGGAGATTCCCATGTTAAATTTTCACCGGGACGAGGTCCACTTCTCCCGTTACTGTGACCCGGCCATAAGTGTGAGCCACACGCCCTTTGGTGAGCTCGTAGGGGAGGACTTGGGCTCTGCAACAACACCAGAAACGAGTCTCTAGCCCGAAAGGCACGCGAGATATAGAGCCGCAAAGTCGGTGAAATTTCCTATGGCGATTTCAATGCATTTGACACTTAGACGATTTTTCATGCGGTTCCGCGCACTTTGTTCCGCGGCCACGGGCCCGCCGTAGCTCTAATCCTGACACATTTTGGCTCACATAAACTAGAGATACTTGGCTTTCGAATGAGCCCGGGCTCGAATTTTTGTCACCCCGGGAAGGTGCATCGGGTGGGGGCATGTCGGTTTTGGTTTTGCCGCTCTTCGGCCGTGCAAGTGGGGAGCCTGCCCTTCCTAGAGGTAAGAGCCAAGTGTCCTGGGAGCTCCGCGAGCCTATCCGCGGATCTCTAGGTGGCTTGGCCGCGGAGCGGCACCGTTCCAAAGTGCGGTCCGGCGGATTTGGACCGGGTCATGGTAACCGATTTGCCCCAAACTCCCTGGGTAGATAGCCCTACATGTGCCCTTTCGAACGATGGTAGTCTTATTAGTGTGGCCCCAAGAGAACTGGAGATACGCAGGGCCAAAGTAGGTCAAGATTTGGCCGCGAAGGTCCACTTTGGCCCGGTACCGAGCAGCCGCCTTTCGTGGCCTACAAAATTAAAGCCACTCACTTTGTAGAGGAGACTTGGGGCTCCACGAGGGTGTTGAAAGCTAGTCTCTAGCCCCAAGGGTTCGGGAGATATAGGGCCGCAAAGTCGGTCCACATTCCCTATGGCGTTTCCCATGTTAAAGTTTCCCTATGGAGATTCCAATGTTAAATGGTCACCGGGACGAGGTCCCGCTTCTCCCGGTACTGTGTCCCGGCCATAAGTGTGAGCCACACGCCCTTTGGTGAGCTCGTAGGGGAGCACTTGGGCTCTGCAGCAACACCAGAACCGAGTCTCTATCCCTTTTTTCGGGAGATATAGAGCCGCAAAGTCGGTGAAATTCCCTATGGCGATTTCAATGCATTCGACACTTAGTCATTTTCCTGAAAGTTCCCTATGGAGATTCCCATGTTAAATTTTCACCGGGACGAGGTCCACTTCTCCCGGTACTGTGACCCGGCCATAAGTGTGAGCCACACGCCCTTTGGTGAGCTCGTAGGGGAGGACTTGGGCTCTGCAACAACACCAGAAACGAGTCTCTAGCCCGAAAGGCACGCGAGATATAGAGCCGCAAAGTCGGTGAAATTTCCTATGGCGATTTCAATGCATTTGACACTTAGACGATTTTTCATGCGGTTCCGCGCACTTTGTTCCGCGGCCACGGGCCCGCCGTAGCTCTAATCCTGACACATTTTGGCTCACATAAACTAGAGATACTTGGCTTTCGAATGAGCCCGGGCTCGAATTTTGTCACCCCGGGAAGGTGCATCGGGTGGGGGCATGTCGGTTTTGGTTTTTGCCGCTCTTCGGCCGTGCAAGTGGGGAGCCTGCCCTTCCTAGAGGTAAGAGCCAAGTGTCCTGGGAGCTCCGCGAGCCTATCCGCGGATCTCTAGGTGCCTTGGCCGCGGAGCGGCACCGTTCCAAAGTGCGGTCCGGCGGATTTGGACCGGGTCATGGTAACCGATTTGCCCCAAACTCCCTGGGTAGATAGCCCTACATGTGCCCTTTCGAACGATGGTAGTCTTATTAGTGTGGCCCCAAGAGAACTGGAGATACGCGGGGCCAAAGTAGGTCAAGATTTGGCCGCGAAGGTCCACTTTGGCCCGGTACCGAGCAGCCGCCTTTCGTGGCCTACAAAATTAAAGCCACTCACTTTGTAGAGGAGACTTGGGGCTCCACGAGGGTGGTGAAAGCTAGTCTCTAGCCCCAAGGGTTCGGGAGATATAGGGCCGCAAAGTCGGTCCACATTCCCTATGGCGTTTCCCATGTTAAAGTTTCCCTATGGAGATTCCAATGTTAAATGGTCACCGGGACGAGGTCCGCTTCTCCCGGTACTGTGTCCCGGCCATAAGTGTGAGCCACACGCCCTTTGGTGAGCTCGTAGGGGAGCACTTGGGCTCTGCAGCAACACCAGAACCGAGTCTCTATCCCTTTTTTCGGGAGATATAGAGCCGCAAAGTCGGTGAAATTCCCTATGGCGATTTCAATGCATTCGACACTTAGTCATTTTCCTGAAAGTTCCCTATGGAGATTCCCATGTTAAATTTTCACCGGGACGAGGTCCACTTCTCCCGGTACTGTGACCCGGCCATAAGTGTGAGCCACACGCCCTTTGGTGAGCTCGTAGGGGAGGACTTGGGCTCTGCAACAACACCAGAAACGAGTCTCTAGCCCGAAAGGACACGCGAGATATAGAGCCGCAAAGTCGGTGAAATTTCCTATGGCGATTTCAATGCATTTGACACTTAGACGATTTTTCATGCGGTTCCGCGCACTTTGTTCCGCGGCCACGGGCCCGCCGTAGCTCTAATCCTGACACATTTTGGCTCACATAAACTAGAGATACTTGGCTTTCGAATGAGCCCGGGCTCGAATTTTTGTCACCCCGGGAAGGTGCATCGGGTGGGGGCATGTCGGTTTTGGTTTTGCCGCTCTTCGGCCGTGCAAGTGGGGAGCCTGCCCTTCCTAGAGGTAAGAGCCAAGTGTCCTGGGAGCTCCGCGAGCCTATCCGCGGATCTCTAGGTGCCTTGGCCGCGGAGCGGCACCGTTCCAAAGTGCGGTCCGGCGGATTTGGACCGGGTCATGGTAACCGATTTGCCCCAAACTCCCTGGGTAGATAGCCCTACATGTGCCCTTTCGAACGATGGTAGTCTTATTAGTGTGGCCCCAAGAGAACTGGAGATACGCGGGGCCAAAGTAGGTCAAGATTTGGCCGCGAAGGTCCACTTTGGCCCCGGTACCGAGCAGCCGCCTTTCGTGGCCTACAAAATTAAAGCCACTCACTTTGTAGAGGAGACTTGGGGCTCCACGAGGGTGGTGAAAGCTAGTCTCTAGCCCCAAGGGTTCGGGAGATATAGGGCCGCAAAGTCGGTCCACATTCCTATGGCGTTTCCCATGTTAAAGTTTCCCTATGGAGATTCCAATGTTAAATGGTCACCGGGACGAGGTCCGCTTCTCCCGGTACTGTGTCCCGGCCATAAGTGTGAGCCACACGCCCTTTGGTGAGCTCGTAGGGGAGCACTTGGGCTCTGCAGCAACACCAGAACCGAGTCTCTATCCCTTTTTTCGGGAGATATAGAGCCGCAAAGTCGTGAAATTCCCTATGGCGATTTCAATGCATTCGACACTTAGTCATTTTCCTGAAAGTTCCCTATGGAGATTCCCATGTTAAATTTTCACCGGGACGAGGTCCACTTCTCCCGGTACTGTGACCCGGCCATAAGTGTGAGCCACACGCCCTTTGGTGAGCTCGTAGGGGAGGACTTGGGCTCTGCAACAACACCAGAAACGAGTCTCTAGCCCGAAAGGCACGCGAGATATAGAGCCGCAAAGTCGGTGAAATTTCCTATGGCGATTTCAATGCATTTGACACTTAGACGATTTTTCATGCGGTTTCCGCGCACTTTGTTCCGCGGCCACGGGCCCGCCGTAGCTCTAATCCTGACACATTTTGGCTCACATAAA
Source organism: Dendropsophus ebraccatus (assembly GCF_027789765.1). Lineage (NCBI taxonomy): Eukaryota > Metazoa > Chordata > Amphibia > Anura > Hylidae > Dendropsophus > Dendropsophus ebraccatus. The sequence continues at coordinate 55,643 of NW_027209810.1, read as the reverse complement.
CTAGAGATACTTGGCTTTCGAATGAGCCCGGGCTCGAATTTTTGTCACCCCGGGAAGGTGCATCGGGGTGGGGGCATGTCGGTTTTGGTTTTGCCGCTCTTCGGCCGTGCAAGTGGGGAGCCTGCCCTTCCTAGAGGTAAGAGCCAAGTGTCCTGGGAGCTCCGCGAGCCTATCCGCGGATCTCTAGGTGCCTTGGCCGCGGAGCGGCACCGTTCCAAAGTGCGGTCCGGCGGATTTGGACCGGGTCATGGTAACCGATTTGCCCCAACCTCCCTGGGTAGATAGCCCTACATGTGCCCTTTCGAACGATGGTAGTCTTATTAGTGTGGCCCCAAGAGAACTGGAGATACGCGGGGCCAAAGTAGGTCAAGATTTGGCCGCGAAGGTCCACTTTGGCCCGGTACCGAGCAGCCGCCTTCGTGGCCTACAAAATTAAAGCCACTCACTTTGTAGAGGAGACGTGGGGCTCCACGAGGGTGGTGAAAGCTAGTCTCTAGCCCCAAGGGTTCGGGAGATATAGGGCCGCAAAGTCGGTCCACATTCCCTATGGCGTTTCCCATGTTAAAGTTTCCCTATGGAGATTCCAATGTTAAATGGTCACCGGGACGAGGTCCGCTTCTCCCGGTACTGTGACCCGGCCATAAGTGTGAGCCACACGCCCTTTGGTGAGCTCGTAGGGGAGCACTTGGGCTCTGCAGCAACACCAGAACCGAGTCTCTATCCCTTTTTTTCGGGAGATATAGAGCCGCAAAGTCGGTGAAATTCCCTATGGCGATTTCAATGCATTCGACACTTAGTCATTTTCCTGAAAGTTCCCTATGGAGATTCCCATGTTAAATTTTCACCGGGGACGAGGTCCACTTCTCCCTGTACTGTGACCCGGCCATAAGTGTGAGCCACACGCCCTTTTGGTGAGCTCGTAGGGGAGGACTTGGGCTCTGCAACAACACCAGAAACGAGGTCTCTAGCCCGAAAGGCACGCGAGATATAGAGCCGCAAAGTCGGTGAAATTCCTATGGCGATTTCAATGCATTTGACACTTAGACGATTTTTCATGCGGTTCCGCGCACATTGGTTCCGCGGCCACGGGCCCGCCGTAGCTCTAATCCTGACACATTTTGGCTCACATAAACTAGAGATACTTGGCTTTCGAATGAGCCCGGGCTCGAATTTTTGTCACCCCGGGAAGGTGCATCGGGTGGGGGCATGTCGGTTTTGGTTTTGCCGCTCTTCGGCCGTGCAAGTGGGGAGCCTGCCCTTCCTAGAGGTAAGAGCCAAGTGTCCTGGGAGCTCCGCGAGCCTATCCGCGGATCTCTAGGTGCCTTGGCCGCGGAGCGGCACCGTTCCAAAGTGCGGTCCGGCGGATTTGGACCGGGTCATGGTAACCGATTTGCCCCAAACTCCCTGGGTAGATAGCCCTACATGTGCCCTTTCGAACGATGGTAGTCTTATTAGTGTGGCCCCAAGAGAACTGGAGATACGCGGGGCCAAAGTAGGTCAAGATTTGGCCGCGAAGGTCCACTTTGGCCCGGTACCGAGCAGCCGCCTTTCGTGGCCTACAAATTAAAGCCACTCACTTTGTAGAGGAGACTTGGGGCTCCACGAGGGTGGTGAAAGCTAGTCTCTAGCCCCAAGGGTTCGGGAGATATAGGGCCGCAAAGTCGGTCCACATTCCCTATGGCGTTTCCCATGTTAAAGTTTCCCTATGGAGATTCCAATGTTAAATGGTCACCGGGACGAGGTCCGCTTCTCCCGGTACTGTGTCCCGGCCATAAGTGTGAGCCACACGCCCTTTGGTGAGCTCGTAGGGGAGCACTTGGGCTCTGCAGCAACACCAGAACCGAGTCTCTATCCCTTTTTTCGGGAGATATAGAGCCGCAAAGTCGGTGAAATTCCCTATGGCGATTTCAATGCATTCGACACTTAGTCATTTTCCTGAAAGTTCCCTATGGAGATTCCCATGTTAAATTTTCACCGGGACGAGGTCCACTTCTCCCGGTACTGTGACCCGGCCATAAGTGTGAGCCACACGCCCTTTGGTGAGCTCGTAGGGGAGGACTTGGGCTCTGCAACAACACCAGAAACGAGTCTCTAGCCCGAAAGGCACGCGAGATATAGAGCCGCAAAGTCGGTGAAATTTCCTATGGCGATTTCAATGCATTTGACACTTAGACGATTTTTCATGCGGTTCCGCGCACTTTGTTCCGCGGCCACGGGCCCGCCGTAGCTCTAATCCTGACACATTTTGGCTCACATAAACTAGAGATACTTGGCTTTCGAATGAGCCCGGGCTCGAATTTTTGTCACCCCGGGAAGGTGCATCGGGTGGGGGCATGTCGGTTTTGGTTTTGCCGCTCTTCGGCCGTGCAAGTGGGGAGCCTGCCCTTCCTAGAGGTAAGAGCCAAGTGTCCTGGGAGCTCCGCGAGCCTATCCGCGGATCTCTAGGTGCCTTGGCCGCGGAGCGGCACCGTTCCAAAGTGCGGTCCGGCGGATTTGGACCGGGTCATGGTAACCGATTTGCCCCAAACTCCCTGGGTAGATAGCCCTACATGTGCCCTTTCGAACGATGGTAGTCTTATTAGTGTGGCCCCAAGAGAACTGGAGATACGCGGGGCCAAAGTAGGTCAAGATTTGGCCGCGAAGGTCCACTTTGGCCCGGTACCGAGCAGCCGCCTTTCGTGGCCTACAAAATTAAAGCCACTCACTTTGTAGAGGAGACTTGGGGCTCCACGAGGGTGGTGAAAGCTAGTCTCTAGCCCCAAGGGTTCGGGAGATATAGGGCCGCAAAGTCGGTCCACATTCCCTATGGCGTTTCCCATGTTAAAGTTTCCCTATGGAGATTCCAATGTTAAATGGTCGACCGGGACGAGGTCCGCTTCTCCCGGTACTGTGTCCCGGCCATAAGTGTGAGCCACACGCCCTTTGGTGAGCTCGTAGGGGAGCACTTGGGCTCTGCAGCAACACCAGAACCGAGTCTCTATCCCTTTTTTCGGGAGATATAGAGCCGCAAAGTCGGTGAAATTCCCTATGGCGATTTCAATGCATTCGACACTTAGTCATTTTCCTGAAAGTTCCCTATGGAGATTCCCATGTTAAATTTTCACCGGACGAGGTCCACTTCTCCCGGTACTGTGACCCGGCCATAAGTGTGAGCCACACGCCCTTTGGTGAGCTCGTAGGGGAGGACTTGGGCTCTGCAACAACACCAGAAACGAGTCTCTAGCCCGAAAGGCACGCGAGATATAGAGCCGCAAAGTCGGTGAAATTTCCTATGGCGATTTCAATGCATTTGACACTTAGACGATTTTTTCATGCGGTTCCGCGCACTTTGTTCCGCGGCCACGGGCCCGCCGTAGCTCTAATCCTGACACATTTTGGCTCACATAAAACTAGAGATACTTGGCTTTCGAATGAGCCCGGGCTCGAATTTTTGTCACCCCGGGAAGGTGCATCGGGTGGGGGCATGTCGGTTTTGGTTTTGCCGCTCTTCGGCCGTGCAAGTGGGGAGCCTGCCCTTCCTAGAGGTAAGAGCCAAGTGTCCTGGGAGCTCCGCGAGCCTATCCGCGGATCTCTAGGTGCCTTGGCCGCGGAGCGGCACCGTTCCAAAGTGCGGTCCGGCGGATTTGGACCGGGTCATGGTAACCGATTTGCACCAAACTCCCTGGGTAGATAGCCCTACATGTGCCCTTTCGAACGATGGTAGTCTTATTAGTGTGGCCCCAAGAGAACTGGAGATACGCGGGGCCAAAGTAGGTCAAGATTTGGCCGCGAAGGTCCACTTTGGCCCGGTACCGAGCAGCCGCCCTTTCGTGGCCTACAAAATTAAAGCCACTCACTTTGTAGAGGAGACTTGGGGCTCCACGAGGGTGGTGAAAGCTAGTCTCTAGCCCCAAGGGTTCGGGAGATATAGGGCCGCAAAGTCGGTCCACATTCCCTATGGCGTTTCCCATGTTAAAGTTTCCCTATGGAGATTCCAATGTTAAATGGTCACCGGGACGAGGTCCGCTTCTCCCGGTACTGTGTCCCGGCCATAAGTGTGAGCCACACGCCCTTTGGTGAGCTCGTAGGGGAGCACTTGGGCTCTGCAGCAACACCAGAACCGAGTCTCTATCCCTTTTTTCGGGAGATATAGAGCCGCAAAGTCGGTCCACATTCCCTATGGCGATTTCAATGCATTCGACACTTAATCATTTTCCTGAAAGTTCCCTATGGAGATTCCCATGTTAAATTTTCACCGGGACGAGGTCCACTTCTCCCGGTACTGTGACCCGGCCATAAGTGTGAGCCACACGCCCTTTGGTGAGCTCGTAGGGGAGGACTTGGGCTCTGCAACAACACCAGAAACGAGTCTCTAGCCCGAAAGGCACGCGAGATATAGAGCCGCAAAGTCGGTGAAATTTCCTATGGCGATTTCAATGCATTTGACACTTAGACGATTTTTCATGCGGTTCCGCGCACTTTGTTCCGCGGCCACGGGCCCGCCGTAGCTCTAATCCTGACACATTTTGGCTCACATAAACTAGAGATACTTGGCTTTCGAATGAGCCCGGGCTCGAATTTTTGTCACCCGGGAAGGTGCATCGGGTGGGGGCATGTCGGTTTTGGTTTTGCCGCTCTTCGGCCGTGCAAGTGGGGAGCCTGCCCTTCCTAGAGGTAAGAGCCAAGTGTCCTGGGAGCTCCGCGAGCCTATCCGCGGATCTCTAGGTGCCTTGGCCGCGGAGCGGCACCGTTCCAAAGTGCGGTCCGGCGGATTTGGACCGGGTCATGGTAACCGATTTGCCCCAAACTCCCTGGGTAGATAGCCCTACATGTGCCCTTTCGAACGATGGTAGTCTTATTAGTGTGGCCCCAAGAGAACTGGAGATACGCGGGGCCAAAGTAGGTCAAGATTTGGCCGCGAAGGTCCACTTTGGCCCGGTACCGAGCAGCCGCCTTTCGTGGCCTACAAAATTAAAGCCACTCACTTTGTAGAGGAGACTTGGGGCTCCACGAGGGTGGTGAAAGCTAGTCTCTAGCCCCAAGGGTTCGGGAGATATAGGGCCGCAAAGTCGGTCCACATTCCCTATGGCGTTTCCCATGTTAAAGTTTCCCTATGGAGATTCCAATGTTAAATGGTCACCGGGACGAGGTCCGCTTCTCCCGGTACTGTGTCCCGGCCATAAGTGTGAGCCACACGCCCTTTGGTGAGCTCGTAGGGGAGCACTTGGGCTCTGCAGCAACACCAGAACCGAGTCTCTATCCCTTTTTTCGGGAGATATAGAGCCGCAAAGTCGGTGAAATTCCCTATGGCGATTTCAATGCATTCGACACTTAGTCATTTTCCTGAAAGTTCCCTATGGAGATTCCCATGTTAAATTTTCACCGGGACGAGGTCCACTTCTCCCGGTACTGTGACCCGGCCATAAGTGTGAGCCACACGCCCTTTGGTGAGCTCGTAGGGGAGGACTTGGGCTCTGCAACAACACCAGAAACGAGTCTCTAGCCCGAAAGGCACGCGAGATATAGAGCCGCAAAGTCGGTGAAATTTCCTATGGCGATTTCAATGCATTTGACACTTAGACGATTTTTCATGCGGTTCCGCGCACTTTGTTCCGCGGCCACGGGCCCGCCGTAGCTCTAATCCTGACACATTTTGGCTCACATAAACTAGAGATACTTGGCTTTCGAATGAGCCCGGGCTCGAATTTTTGTCACCCCGGGAAGGTGCATCGGGTGGGGGCATGTCGGTTTTGGTTTTGCCGCTCTTCGGCCGTGCAAGTGGGGAGCCTGCCCTTCCTAGAGGTAAGAGCCAAGTGTCCTGGGAGCTCCGCGAGCCTATCCGCGGATCTCTAGGTGCCTTGGCCGCGGAGCGGCACCGTTCCAAAGTGCGGTCCGGCGGATTTGGACCGGGTCATGGTAACCGATTTGCCCCAAACTCCCTGGGTAGATAGCCCTACATGTGCCCTTTCGAACGATGGTAGTCTTATTAGTGTGGCCCCAAGAGAACTGGAGATACGCGGGGCCAAAGTAGGTCAAGATTTGGCCGCGAAGGTCCACTTTGGCCCGGTACCGAGCAGCCGCCTTTCGTGGCCTACAAAATTAAAGCCACTCACTTTGTAGAGGAGACTTGGGGCTCCACGAGGGTGGTGAAAGCTAGTCTCTAGCCCCAAGGGTTCGGGAGATATAGGGCCGCAAAGTCGGTCCACATTCCCTATGGCGTTTCCCATGTTAAAGTTTCCCTATGGAGATTCCAATGTTAAATGGTCACCGGGACGAGGTCCGCTTCTCCCGGTACTGTGTCCCGGCCATAAGTGTGAGCCACACGCCCTTTGGTGAGCTCGTAGGGGAGCACTTGGGCTCTGCAGCAACACCAGAACCGAGTCTCTATCCCTTTTTTCGGGAGATATAGAGCCGCAAAGTCGGTGAAATTCCCTATGGCGATTTCAATGCATTCGACACTTAGTCATTTTCCTGAAAGTTCCCTATGGAGATTCCCATGTTAAATTTTCACCGGGACGAGGTCCACTTCTCCCGGTACTGTGACCCGGCCATAAGTGTGAGCCACACGCCCTTTGGTGAGCTCGTAGGGGAGGACTTGGGCTCTGCAACAACACCAGAAACGAGTCTCTAGCCCGAAAGGCACGCGAGATATAGAGCCGCAAAGTCGGTGAAATTTCCTATGGCGATTTCAATGCATTTGACACTTAGACGATTTTTCATGCGGTTCCGCGCACTTTGTTCCGCGGCCACGGGCCCCGCCGTAGCTCTAATCCTGGCACATTTTGGCTCACATAAACTAGAGATGCTTGGCTTTCGAATGAGCCCGGGCTCGAATTTTTGTCACCCCGGGAAGGTGCATCGGGTGGGGGCATGTCGGTTTTGGTTTTGCCGCTCTTAGGCCGGGCAAGTGGGGAGCCTGCCCTTCCTAGAGGTAAGAGCCAAGTGTCCTGGGAGCTCCGCGAGCCTATCCGCGGATCTCTAGGTGCCTTGGCCGCGGAGCGGCACCGTTCCAAAGTGCGGTCCGGCGGATTTGGACCGGGTCATGGTAACCGATTTGCCCCAAACTCCCTGGGTAGATAGCCCTACATGTGCCCTTTCGAACGATGGTAGTCTTATTAGTGTGGCCCCAAGAGAACTGGAGATACGCGGGGCCAAAGTAGGTCAAGATTTGGCCGCGAAGGTCCACTTTGGCCCGGTACCGAGCAGCCGCCTTTCGTGGCCTACAAAATTAAAGCCACTCACTTTGTAGAGGAGACTTGGGGCTCCACGAGGGTGGTGAAAGCTAGTCTCTAGCCCCAAGGGTTCGGGAGATATAGGGCCGCAAAGTCGGTCCACATTCCCTATGGCGTTTCCATGTTAAAGTTTCCCTATGGAGATTCCAATGTTAAATGGTCACCGGGACGAGGTCCGCTTCTCCCGGTACTGTGTCCCGGCCATAAGTGTGAGCCACACGCCCTTTGGTGAGCTCGTAGGGGAGCACTTGGGCTCTGCAGCAACACCAGAACCGAGTCTCTATCCCTTTTTTCGGGAGATATAGAGCCGCAAAGTCGGTGAAATTCCCTATGGCGATTTCAATGCATTCGACACTTAGTCATTTTCCTGAAAGTTCCCTATGGAGATTCCCATGTTAAATTTTCACCGGGACGAGGTCCACTTCTCCCGGTACTGTGACCCGGCCATAAGTGTGAGCCACACGCCCTTTGGTGAGCTCGTAGGGGAGGACTTGGGCTCTGCAACAACACCAGAAACGAGTCTCTAGCCCGAAAGGCACGCGAGATATAGAGCCGCAAAGTCGGTGAAATTTCCTATGGCGATTTCAATGCATTTGACACTTAGACGATTTTTCATGCGGTTCCGCGCACTTTGTTCCGCGGCCACGGGCCCGCCGTAGCTCTAATCCTGACACATTTTGGCTCACATAAACTAGAGATACTTGGCTTTCGAATGAGCCCGGGCTCGAATTTTTGTCACCCCGGGAAGGTGCATCGGGTGGGGGCATGTCGGTTTTGGTTTTGCCGCTCTTCGGCCGTGCAAGTGGGGAGCCTGCCCTTCCTAGAGGTAAGAGCCAAGTGTCCTGGGAGCTCCGCGAGCCTATCCGCGGATCTCTAGGTGCCTTGGCCGCGGAGCGGCACCGTTCCAAAGTGCGGTCCGGCGGATTTGGACCGGGTCATGGTAACCGATTTGCCCAAACTCCCTGGGTAGATAGCCCTACATGTGCCCTTTCGAACGATGGTAGTCTTATTAGTGTGGCCCCAAGAGAACTGGAGATACGCGGGGCCAAAGTAGGTCAAGATTTGGCCGCGAAGGTCCACTTTGGCCCGGTACCGAGCAGCCGCCTTTCGTGGCCTACAAAATTAAAGCCACTCACTTTGTAGAGGAGACTTGGGGCTCCACGAGGGTGGTGAAAGCTAGTCTCTAGCCCCAAGGGTTCGGGAGATATAGGGCCGCAAAGTCGGTCCACATTCCCTATGGCGTTTCCCATGTTAAAGTTTCCCTATGGAGATTCCAATGTTAAATGGTCACCGGGACGAGGTCCGCTTCTCCCGGTACTGTGTCCCGGCCATAAGTGTGAGCCACACGCCCTTTGGTGAGCTCGTAGGGGAGCACTTGGGCTCTGCAGCAACACCAGAACCGAGTCTCTATCCCTTTTTTCGGGAGATATAGAGCCGCAAAGTCGGTGAAATTCCCTATGGCGATTTCAATGCATTCGACACTTAGTCATTTTCCTGAAAGTTCCCTATGGAGATTCCCATGTTAAATTTTCACCGGGACGAGGTCCACTTCTCCCGGTACTGTGACCCGGCCATAAGTGTGAGCCACACGCCCTTTGGTGAGCTCGTAGGGGAGGACTTGGGCTCTGCAACAACACCAGAAACGAGTCTCTAGCCCGAAAGGCACGCGAGATATAGAGCCGCAAAGTCGGTGAAATTTCCTATGGCGATTTCAATGCATTTGACACTTAGACGATTTTTCATGCGGTTCCGCGCACTTTGTTCCGCGGCCACGGGCCCGCCGTAGCTCTAATCCTGACACATTTTGGCTCACATAAACTAGAGATACTTGGCTTTCGAATGAGCCCGGGCTCGAATTTTTGTCACCCCGGGAAGGTGCATCGGGTGGGGGCATGTCGGTTTTGGTTTTGCCGCTCTTCGGCCGTGCAAGTGGGGAGCCTGCCCTTCCTAGAGGTAAGAGCCAAGTGTCCTGGGAGCTCCGCGAGCCTATCCGCGGATCTCTAGGTGCCTTGGCCGCGGAGCGGCACCGTTCCAAAGTGCGGTCCGGCGGATTTGGACCGGGTCATGGTAACCGATTTGCCCCCAAACTCCCTGGGTAGATAGCCCTACATGTGCCCTTTCGAACGATGGTAGTCTTATTAGTGTGGCCCCAAGAGAACTGGAGATACGCGGGGCCAAAGTAGGTCAAGATTTGGCCGCGAAGGTCCACTTTGGCCCGGTACCGAGCAGCCGCCTTTCGTGGCCTACAAAATTAAAGCCACTCACTTTGTAGAGGAGACTTGGGGCTCCACGAGGGTGGTGAAAGCTAGTCTCTAGCCCCAAGGGTTCGGGAGATATAGGGCCGCAAAGTCGGTCCACATTCCCTATGGCGTTTCCCATGTTAAAGTTTCCCTATGGAGATTCCAATGTTAAATGGTCACCGGGACGAGGTCCGCTTCTCCCGGTACTGTGTCCCGGCCATAAGTGTGAGCCACACGCCCTTTGGTGAGCTCGTAGGGGAGCACTTGGGCTCTGCAGCAACACCAGAACCGAGTCTCTATCCCTTTTTTCGGGAGATATAGAGCCGCAAAGTCGGTGAAATTCCCTATGGCGATTTCAATGCATTCGACACTTAGTCATTTTCCTGAAAGTTCCCTATGGAGATTCCCATGTTAAATTTTCACCGGGACGAGGTCCACTTCTCCCCGGTACTGTGACCCGGCCATAAGTGTGAGCCACACGCCCTTTGGTGAGCTCGTAGGGGAGGACTTGGGCTCTGCAACAACACCAGAAACGAGTCTCTAGCCCGAAAGGCACGCGAGATATAGAGCCGCAAAGTCGGTGAAATTTCCTATGGCGATTTCAATGCATTTGACACTTAGACGATTTTTCATGCGGTTCCGCGCACTTTGTTCCGCGGCCACGGGCCCGCCGTAGCTCTAATCCTGACACATTTTGGCTCACATAAACTAGAGATACTTGGCTTTCGAATGAGCCCGGGCTCGAATTTTTGTCACCCCGGGAAGGTGCATCGGGTGGGGGCATGTCGGTTTTGGTTTTGCCGCTCTTCGGCCGTGCAAGTGGGGAGCCTGCCCTTCCTAGAGGTAAGAGCCAAGTGTCCTGGGAGCTCCGCGAGCCTATCCGCGGATCTCTAGGTGCCTTGGCCGGGGAGCGGCACCGTTCCAAAGTGCGGTCCGGCGGATTTGGACCGGGTCATGGTAACCGATTTGCCCCAAACTCCCTGGGTAGATAGCCCTACATGTGCCCTTTCGAACGATGGTAGTCTTATTAGTGTGGCCCCAAGAGAACTGGAGATACGCGGGGCCAAAGTAGGTCAAGATTTGGCCGCGAAGGTCCACTTTGGCCCGGTACCGAGCAGCCGCCTTTCGTGGCCTACAAAATTAAAGCCACTCACTTTGTAGAGGAGACTTGGGGCTCCACGAGGGTGGTGAAAGCTAGTCTCTAGCCCCAAGGGTTCGGGAGATATAGGGCCGCAAAGTCGGTCCACATTCCCTATGGCGTTTCCCATGTTAAAGTTTCCCTATGGAGATTCCAATGTTAAATGGTCACCGGGACGAGGTCCGCTTCTCCCGGTACTGTGTCCCGGCCATAAGTGTGAGCCACACGCCCTTTGGTGAGCTCGTAGGGGAGCACTTGGGCTCTGCAGCAACACCAGAACCGAGTCTCTATCCCTTTTTTTCGGGAGATATAGAGCCGCAAAGTCGGTGAAATTCCCTATGGCGATTTCAATGCATTCGACACTTAGTCATTTTCCTTAAAGTTTCCCTATGGAGATTCCCATGTTAAATTTTCACCGGGACGAGGTCCACTTCTCCCGGTACTGTGACCCGGCCATAAGTGTGAGCCACACGCCCTTTGGTGAGCTCGTAGGGGAGGACTTGGGCTCTGCAACAACACCAGAAACGAGTCTCTAGCCCGAAAGGCACGCGAGATATAGAGCCGCAAAGTCGGTGAAATTTCCTATGGCGATTTCAATGCATTTGACACTTAGACGATTTTTCATGCGGTTCCGCGCACTTTGTTCCGCGGCCACGGGCCCGCCGTAGCTCTAATCCTGACACATTTTGGCTCACATAAACTAGAGATACTTGCTTTCGAATGAGCCCGGGCTCGAATTTTTGTCACCCCGGGAAGGTGCATCGGGTGGGGGCATGTCGGTTTTGGTTTTGCCGCTCTTCGGCCGTGCAAGTGGGGAGCCTGCCCTTCCTAGAGGTAAGAGCCAAGTGTCCTGGGAGCTCCGCGAGCCTATCCGCGGATCTCTAGGTGCCTTGGCCGCGGAGCGGCACCGTTCCAAAGTGCGGTCCGGCGGATTTGGACCGGGTCATGGTAACCGATTTGCCCCAAACTCCCTGGGTAGATAGCCCTACATGTGCCCTTTCGAACGATGGTAGTCTTATTAGTGTGGCCCCAAGAGAACTGGAGATACGCGGGGCCAAAGTAGGTCAAGATTTGGCCGCGAAGGTCCACTTTGGCCCGGTACCGAGCAGCCGCCTTTCGTGGCCTACAAAATTAAAGCCACTCACTTTGTAGAGGAGACTTGGGGCTCCACGAGGGTGGTGAAAGCTAGTCTCTAGCCCCAAGGGTTCGGGAGATATAGGGCCGCAAAGTCGGTCCACATTCCCTATGGCGTTTCCCATGTTAAAGTTTCCCTATGGAGATTCCAATGTTAAATGGTCACCGGGACGAGGTCCGCTTCTCCCGGTACTGTGTCCCGGCCATAAGTGTGAGCCACACGCCCTTTGGTGAGCTCGTAGGGGAGCACTTGGGCTCTGCAGCAACACCAGAACCGAGTCTCTATCCCTTTTTTCGGGAGATATAGAGCCGCAAAGTCGGTGAAATTCCCTATGGCGATTTCAATGCATTCGACACTTAGTCATTTTCCTGAAAGTTCCCTATGGAGATTCCCATGTTAAATTTTCACCGGGACGAGGTCCACTTCTCCCGGTACTGTGACCCGGCCATAAGTGTGAGCCACACGCCCTTGGTGAGCTCGTAGGGGAGGACTTGGGCTCTGCAACAACACCAGAAACGAGTCTCTAGCCCGAAAGGCACGCGAGATATAGAGCCGCAAAGTCGGTGAAATTTCCTATGGCGATTTCAATGCATTTGACACTTAGACGATTTTTCATGCGGTTCCGCGCACTTTGTTCCGCGGCCACGGGCCCGCCGTAGCTCTAATCCTGACACATTTTGGCTCACATAAACTAGAGATACTTGGCTTTCGAATGAGCCCGGGCTCGAATTTTGTCACCCCGGGAAGGTGCATCGGGTGGGGGCATGTCGGTTTTGGTTTTGCCGCTCTTCGGCCGTGCAAGTGGGGAGCCTGCCCTTCCTAGAGGTAAGAGCCAAGTGTCCTGGGAGCTCCGCGAGCCTATCCGCGGATCTCTAGGTGCCTTGGCCGCGGAGCGGCACCGTTCCAAAGTGCGGTCCGGCGGATTTGGACCGGGTCATGGTAACCGATTTGCCCCAAACTCCCTGGGTAGATAGCCCTACATGTGCCCTTTCGAACGATGGTAGTCTTATTAGTGTGGCCCCAAGAGAACTGGAGATACGCGGGGCCAAAGTAGGTCAAGATTTGGCCGCGAAGGTCCACTTTGGCCCGGTACCGAGCAGCCGCCTTTCGTGGCCTACAAAATTAAAGCCACTCACTTTGTAGAGGAGACTTGGGGCTCCACGAGGGTGGTGAAAGCTAGTCTCTAGCCCCAAGGGTTCGGGAGATATAGGGCCGCAAAGTCGGTCCACATTCCCTATGGCGTTTCCCATGTTAAAGTTTCCCTATGGAGATTCCAATGTTAAATGGTCACCGGGACGAGGTCCGCTTCTCCCGGTACTGTGTCCCGGCCATAAGTGTGAGCCACACGCCCTTTGGTGAGCTCGTAGGGGAGCACTTGGGCTCTGCAGCAACACCAGAACCGAGTCTCTATCCCTTTTTTCGGGAGATATAGAGCCGCAAAGTCGGTGAAATTCCCTATGGCGATTTCAATGCATTCGACACTTAGACATTTTCCTGAAAGTTCCCTATGGAGATTCCCATGTTAAATTTTCACCGGGACGAGGTCCACTTCTCCCGGTACTGTGACCCGGCCATAAGTGTGAGCCACACGCCCTTTGGTGAGCTCGTAGGGGAGGACTTGGGCTCTGCAACAACACCAGAAACGAGTCTCTAGCCCGAAAGGCACGCGAGATATAGAGCCGCAAAGTCGGTGAAATTTCCTATGGCGATTTCAATGCATTTGACACTTAGACGATTTTTCATGCGGTTCCGCGCACTTTGTTCCGCGGCCACGGGCCCGCCGTAGCTCTAATCCTGACACATTTTGGCTCACATAAACTAGAGATACTTGGCTTTCGAATGAGCCCGGGCTCGAATTTTTGTCACCCCGGGAAGGTGCATCGGGTGGGGGCATGTCGGTTTTGGTTTTGCCGCTCTTCGGCCGCGCAAGTGGGGAGCCTGCCCTTCCTAGAGGTAAGAGCCAAGTGTCCTGGGAGCTCCGCGAGCCTATCCGCGGATCTCTAGGTGCCTTGGCCGCGGAGCGGCACCGTTCCAAAGTGCGGTCCGGCGGATTTGGACCGGGTCATGGTAACCGATTTGCCCCAAACTCCCTGGGTAGATAGCCCTACATGTGCCCTTTCGAACGATGGTAGTCTTATTAGTGTGGCCCCAAGAGAACTGGAGATACGCGGGGCCAAAGTAGGTCAAGATTTGGCCGCGAAGGTCCACTTTGGCCCGGTACCGAGCAGCCGCCTTTCGTGGCCTACAAAATTAAAGCCACTCACTTTGTAGAGGAGACTTGGGGCTCCACGAGGGTGGTGAAAGCTAGTCTCTAGCCCCAAGGGTTCGGGAGATATAGGGCCGCAAAGTCGGTCCACATTCCCTATGGCGTTTCCCATGTTAAAGTTTCCCTATGGAGATTCCAATGTTAAATGGTCACCGGGACGAGGTCCGCTTCTCCCGGTACTGTGTCCCGGCCATAAGTGTGAGCCACACGCCCTTTGGTGAGCTCGTAGGGGAGCACTTGGGCTCTGCAGCAACACCAGAACCGAGTCTCTATCCCTTTTTTCGGGAGATATAGAGCCGCAAAGTCGGTGAAATTCCTATGGCGATTTCAATGCATTCGACACTTAGTCATTTTCCTGAAAGTTTCCCTATGGAGATTCCCATGTTAAATTTTCACCGGGACGAGGGTCCACTTCTCCCGGTACTGTGACCCGGCCATAAGTGTGAGCCACACGCCCTTTGGTGAGCTCGTAGGGGAGGACTTGGGCTCTGCAACAACACCAGAAACGAGTCTCTAGCCCGAAAGGCACGCGAGATATAGAGCCGCAAAGTCGGTGAAATTTCCTATGGCGATTCAATGCATTTGACACTTAGACGATTTTTCATGCGGTTCCGCGCACTTTGTTCCGTGGCCACGGGCCCGCCGTAGCTCTAATCCTGACACATTTTGGCTCACATAAACTAGAGATACTTGGCTTTCGAATGAGCCCGGCTCGAATTTTTGTCACCCCGGGAAGGTGCATCGGGTGGGGGCATGTCGGTTTTGGTTTTTGCCGCTCTTCGGCCGTGCAAGTGGGGAGGCCTGCCCTTCCTAGAGGTAAGAGCCAAGTGTCCTGGGAGCTCCGCGAGCCTATCCGCGGATCTCTAGGTGCCTTGGCCGCGGAGCGGCACCGTTCCAAAGTGCGGTCCGGCGGATTTGGACCGGGTCATGGTAACCGACATGCCCCCAAACTCCCTGGGTAGATAGCCCTACATGTGCCCTTTCGAACGATGGTAGTCTTATTAGTGTGGCCCCAAGAGAACTGGAGATACGCGGGACCAAAGTAGGTCAAGATTTGGCCGCGAAGGTCCACTTTGGCCCGGTACCGAGCAGCCGCCTTTCGTGGCCTACAAAATTAAAGTCACTTTGTAGAGGAGACTTGGGGCTCCACGAGGGTGGTGAAAGCTAGTCTCTAGCCCCAAGGGTTCGGGAGATATAGGGCCGCAAAGTCGGTCCACATTCCCTATGGCGTTTCCCATGTTAAAGTTTCCCCTATGGAGATTCCAATGTTAAATGGTCACCGGGACGAGGTCCGCTTCTCCCGGTACTGTGTCCCGGCCATAAGTGTGAGCCACACGCCCTTTGGTGAGCTCGTAGGGGAGCACTTGGGCTTCTGCAGCAACACAAGAACCGAGTCTCTATCCCTTTTTTCGGGAGATATAGAGCCGCAAAGTCGGTGAAATTCCCTATGGCGATTTCAATGCATTCGACACTTAGTCCATTTTCCTGAAAGTTCCCTATGCGAGATTCCCATGTTAAATTTTCACCGGGACGAGGTCCACTTCTCCAGGTACTGTGACCCGGCCATAAGTGTGAGCCACACGCCCTTTGGTGAGCTCGTAGGGGAGGACTTGGGCTCTGCAACAACACCAGAAACGAGTCTCTAGCCCGAAAGGCACGCGAGATATAGAGCCGCAAAGTCGGTGAAATTTCCTATGGCGATTTCAATGCATTTGACACTTAGACGATTTTTCATGCGGTTCCGCGCACTTTGTTCCGCGGCCACGGGCCCGCCGTAGCTCTAATCCTGACACATTTTGGCTCACATAAACTAGAGATACTTGGCTTTCGAATGAGCCCGGGCTCGAATTTTTGTCACCCCGGGAAGGTGCATCGGGTGGGGGCATGTCGGTTTTGGTTTTGCCGCTCTTCGGCCGTGCAAGTGGGGAGCCTGCCCTTCCTAGAGGTAAGAGCCAAGTGTCCTGGGAGCTCCGCGAGCCTATCCGCGGATCTCTAGGTGCCTTGGCCGCGGAGCGGCACCGTTCCAAAGTGCGGTCCGGCGGATTTGGACCGGGTCATGGTAACCGATTTGCCCCAAACTCCCTGGGTAGATAGCCCTACATGTGCCCTTTCGAACGATGGTAGTCTTATTAGTGTGGCCCCAAGAGAACTGGAGATACGCGTGGCCAAAGTAGGTCAAGATTTGGCCGCGAAGGTCCACTTTGGCCCGGTACCGAGCAGCCGCCTTTCGTGGCCTACAAAATTAAAGCCACTCACTTTGTAGAGGAGACTTGGGGCTCCACGAGGGTGGTGAAAGCTAGTCTCTAGCCCCAAGGGTTCGGGAGATATAGGGCCGCAAAGTCGGTCCCACATTCCCTATGGCGTTTCCCATGTTAAAGTTTCCCTATGGAGATTCCAATGTTAAATGGTCACCGGGACGAGGTCCGCTTCTCCCGGTACTGTGTCCCGGCCATAAGTGTGAGCCACACGCCCTTTGGTGAGCTCGTAGGGGAGCACTTGGGCTCTGCAGCAACACCAGAACCGAGTCTCTATCCCTTTTTTCGGGAGATATAGAGCCGCAAAGTCGGTGAAATTCCCTATGGCGATTTCAATGCATTCGACACTTAGTCATTTTCCTGAAAGTTCCCTATGGAGATTCCCATGTTAAATTTTCACCGGGACGAGGTCCACTTCTCCCGGTACTGTGACCCGGCCATAAGTGTGAGCCACACGCCCTTTGGTGAGCTCGTAGGGGAGGACTTGGGCTCTGCAACAACACCAGAAACGAGTCTCTAGCCCGAAAGGCACGCGAGATATAGAGCCGCAAAGTCGGTGAAATTTCCTATGGCGATTTCAATGCATTTGACACTTAGACGATTTTTCATGCGGTTCCGCGCACTTGTTCCGCGGCCACGGGCCCGCCGTAGCTCTAATCCTGACACATTTTGGCTCACATAAACTAGAGATACTTGGCTTTCGAATGAGCCCGGGCTCGAATTTTTGTCACCCCGGGAAGGTGCATCGGGTGGGGGCATGTCGGTTTTGGTTTTGGCGCTCTTCGGCCGTGCAAGTGGGGAGCCTGCCCTTCCTAGAGGTAAGAGCCAAGTGTCCTGGGAGCTCCGCGAGCCTATCCGCGGATCTCTAGGTGCCTTGGCCGCGGAGCGGCACCGTTCCAAAGTGCGGTCCGGCGGATTTGGACCGGGTCATGGTAACCGATTTGCCCCAAACTCCCTGGGTAGATAGCCCTACATGTGCCCTTTCGAACGATGGTAGTCTTATTAGTGTGGCCCCAAGAGAACTGGAGATACGCGGGGCCAAAGTAGGTCAAGATTTGGCCGCGAAGGTCCACTTTGGCCCGGTACCGAGCAGCCGCCTTTCGTGGCCTACAAAATTAAAGCCACTCACTTTGTAGAGGAGACTTGGGGCTCCACGAGGGTGGTGAAAGCTAGTCTCTAGCCCCAAGGGTTCGGGAGATATAGGGCCGCAAAGTCGGTCCACATTCCCTATGGCGTTTCCCATGTTAAAGTTTCCCTATGGAGATTCCAATGTTAAATGGTCACCGGGACGAGGTCCGCTTCTCCCGGTACTGTGTCCCGGCCATAAGTGTGAGCCACACGCCCTTTAGTGAGCTCGTAGGGGAGCACTTGGGCTCTGCAGCAACACCAGAACCGAGTCTCTATCCCTTTTTTTGGGAGATATAGAGCCGCAAAGTCGGTGAAATTCCCTATGGCGATTTCAATGCATTCGACACTTAGTCATTTTCCTGAAAGTTCCCTATGGAGATTCCCATGTTAAATTTTCACCGGGACGAGGTCCACTTCTCCCGGTACTGTGACCCGGCCATAAGTGTGAGCCACACGCCCTTTGGTGAGCTCGTAGGGGAGGACTTGGGCTCTGCAACAACACCAGAAACGAGTCTCTAGCCCGAAAGGCACGCGAGATATAGAGCCGCAAAGTCGGTGAAATTTCCTATGGCGATTTCAATGCATTTGACACTTAGACGATTTTTCATGCGGTTCCGCGCACTTTGTTCCGCGGCCACGGGCCCGCCGTAGCTCTAATCCTGACACATTTTGGCTCACATAAACTAGAGATACTTGGCTTTCGAATGAGCCCGGGCTCGAATTTTTGTCACCCCGGGAAGGTGCATCGGGTGGGGGCATGTCGGTTTTGGTTTTGCCGCTCTTCGGCCGTGCAAGTGGGGAGCCTGCCCTTCCTAGAGGTAAGAGCCAAGTGTCCTGGGAGCTCCGCGAGCCTATCCGCGGATCTCTAGGTGCCTTGGCCGCGGAGCGGCACCGTTCCAAAGTGCGGTCCGGCGGATTTGGACCGGGTCATGGTAACCGATTTGCCCCAAACTCCCTGGGTAGATAGCCCTACATGTGCCCTTTCGAACGATGGTAGTCTTATTAGTGTGGCCCCAAGAGAACTGGAGATACGCGGGGCCAAAGTAGGTCAAGATTTGGCCGCGAAGGTCCACTTTGGCCCGGTACCGAGCAGCCGCCTTTCGTGGCCTACAAAATTACAGCCACTCACTTTGTAGAGGAGACTTGGGGCTCCACGAGGGTGGTGAAAGCTAGTCTCTAGCCCCAAGGGTTCGGGAGATATAGGGCCGCAAAGTCGGTCCACATTCCCTATGGCGTTTCCCATGTTAAAGTTTCCCTATGGAGATTCCAATGTTAAATGGTCACCGGGACGAGGTCCGCTTCTCCCGGTACTGTGTCCCGGCCATAAGTGTGAGCCACACGCCCTTTGGTGAGCTCGTAGGGGAGCACTTGGGCTCTGCAGCAACACCAGAACCGAGTCTCTATCCCTTTTTTCGGGAGATATAGAGCCGCAAAGTCGGTGAAATTCCCTATGGCGATTTCAATGCATTCGACACTTAGTCATTTTCCTGAAAGTTCCCTATGGAGATTCCCATGTTAAATTTTCACCGGGACGAGGTCCACTTCTCCCGGTACTGTGACCCGGCCATAAGTGTGAGCCACACGCCCTTTGGTGAGCTCGTAGGGGAGGACTTGGGCTCTGCAACAACACCAGAAACGAGTCTCTAGCCCGAAAGGCACGCGAGATATAGAGCCGCAAAGTCGGTGAAATTTCCTATGGCGATTTCAATGCATTTGACACTTAGACGATTTTTCATGCGGTTCCGCGCACTTTGTTCCGCGGCCACGGGCCCGCCGTAGCTCTAATCCTGACACATTTTGGCTCACATAAACTAGAGATACTTGGCTTTCGAATGAGCCCGGGCTCGAATTTTTGTCACCCCGGGAAGGTGCATCGGGTGGGGGCATGTCGGTTTTGGTTTTGCCGCTCTTCGGCCGTGCAAGTGGGGAGCCTGCCCTTCCTAGAGGTAAGAGCCAAGTGTCCTGGGAGCTCCGCGAGCCTATCCGCGGATCTCTAGGTGCCTTGGCCGCGGAGCGGCACCGTTCCAAAGTGCGGTCCGGCGGATTTGGACCGGGTCATGGTAACCGATTTGCCCCAAACTCCCTGGGTAGATAGCCCTACATGTGCCCTTTCGAACGATGGTAGTCTTATTAGTGTGGCCCCAAGAGAACTGGAGATACGCGGGGCCAAAGTAGGTCAAGATTTGGCCGCGAAGGTCCACTTTGGCCCGGTACCGAGCAGCCGCCTTTCGTGGCCTACAAAATTAAAGCCACTCACTTTGTAGAGGAGACTTGGGGCTCCACGAGGGTGTTGAAAGCTAGTCTCTAGCCCCAAGGGTTCGGGAGATATAGGGCCGCAAAGTCGGTCCACATTCCCTATGGCGTTTCCCATGTTAAAGTTTCCCTATGGAGATTCCAATGTTAAATGGTCACCGGGACGAGGTCCGCTTCTCCCGGTACTGTGTCCCGGCCATAAGTGTGAGCCACACGCCCTTTGGTGAGCTCGTAGGGGAGCACTTGGGCTCTGCAGCAACACCAGAACCGAGTCTCTATCCCTTTTTTTCGGGAGATATAGAGCCGCAAAGTCGGTGAAATTCCCTATGGCGATTTCAATGCATTCGACACTTAGTCATTTTCCTGAAAGTTCCCTATGGAGATTCCCATGTTAAATTTTCACCGGGACGAGGTCCACTTCTCCCGGTACTGTGACCCGGCCATAAGTGTGAGCCACACGCCCTTTGGTGAGCTCGTAGGGGAGGACTTGGGCTCTGCAACAACACCAGAAACGAGTCTCTAGCCCGAAAGGCACGCGAGATATAGAGCCGCAAAGTCGGTGAAATTTCCTATGGCGATTTCAATGCATTTGACACTTAGACGATTTTTCATGCGGTTCCGCGCACTTTGTTCCGCGGCCACGGGCCCGCCGTAGCTCTAATCCTGACACATTTTGGCTCACATAAACTAGAGATGCTTGGCTTTCGAATGAGCCCGGGCTCGAATTTTTGTCACCCCGGGAAGGTGCATCGGGTGGGGGCATGTCGGTTTTGGTTTTGCCGCTCTTCGGCCGTGCAAGTGGGGAGCCTGCCCTTCCTAGAGGTAAGAGCCAAGTGTCCTGGGAGCTCCGCGAGCCTATCCGCGGATCTCTAGGTGCCTTGGCCGCGGAGCGGCACCGTTCCAAAGTGCGGTCCGGCGGATTTGGACCGGGTCATGGTAACCGATTTGCCCCAAACTCCCTGGGTAGATAGCCCTACATGTGCCCTTTCGAACGATGGTAGTCTTATTAGTGTGGCCCCAAGAGAACTGGAGATACGCGGGGCCAAAGTAGGTCAAGATTTGGCCGCGAAGGTCCACTTTGGCCCGGTACCGAGCAGCCGCCTTTCGTGGCCTACAAAATTAAAGCCACTCACTTTGTAGAGGAGACTTGGGGCTCCACGAGGGTTGTGAAAGCTAGTCTCTAGCCCCAAGGGTTCGGGAGATATAGGGCCGCAAAGTCGGTCCACATTCCCTATGGCGTTTCCCATGTTAAAGTTTCCCTATGGAGATTCCAATGTTAAATGGTCACCGGGACGAGGTCCGCTTCTCCCGGTACTGTGTCCCGGCCATAAGTGTGAGCCACACGCCCTTTGGTGAGCTCGTAGGGGAGCACTTGGGCTCTGCAGCAACACCAGAACCGAGTCTCTATCCCTTTTTTCGGGAGATATAGAGCCGCAAAGTCGGTGAAATTCCCTATGGCGATTTCAATGCATTCGACACTTAGTCATTTTCCTGAAAGTTCCCTATGGAGATTCCCATGTTAAATTTTCACCGGGACGAGGTCCACTTCTCCCGGTACTGTGACCCGGCCATAAGTGTGAGCCACACGCCCTTTGGTGAGCTCGTAGGGGAGGACTTGGGCTCTGCAACAACACCAGAAACGAGTCTCTAGCCCGAAAGGCACGCGAGATATAGAGCCGCAAAGTCGGTGAAATTTCCTATGGCGATTTCAATGCATTTGACACTTAGACGATTTTTCATGCGGTTCCGCGCACTTTGTTCCGCGGCCACGGGCCCGCCGTAGCTCTAATCCTGACACATTTTGGCTCACATAAACTAGAGATACTTGGCTTTCGAATGAGCCCGGGCTCGAATTTTTGTCACCCCGGGAAGGTGCATCGGGTGGGGGCATGTCGGTTTTGGTTTTGCCGCTCTTCGGCCGTGCAAGTGGGGAGCCTGCCCTTCCTAGAGGTAAGAGCCAAGTGTCCTGGGAGCTCCGCGAGCCTATCCGCGGATCTCTAGGTGCCTTGGCCGCGGAGCGGCACCGTTCCAAAGTGCGGTCCGGCGGATTTGGACCGGGTCATGGTAACCGATTTGCCCCAAACTCCCTGGGTAGATAGCCCTACATGTGCCCTTTCGAACGATGGTAGTCTTATTAGTGTGGCCCCAAGAGAACTGGAGATACGCGGGGCCAAAGTAGGTCAAGATTTGGCCGCGAAGGTCCACTTTGGCCCGGTACCGAGCAGCCGCCTTTCGTGGCCTACAAAATTAAAGCCACTCACTTTGTAGAGGAGACTTGGGGCTCCACGAGGGTGGTGAAAGCTAGTCTCTAGCCCCAAGGGTTCGGGAGATATAGGGCCGCAAAGTCGGTCCACATTCCCTATGGCGTTTCCCATGTTAAAGTTTCCCTATGGAGATTCCAATGTTAAATGGTCACCGGGACGAGGTCCGCTTCTCCCGGTACTGTGTCCCGGCCATAAGTGTGAGCCACACGCCCTTTGGTGAGCTCGTAGGGGAGCACTTGGGCTCTGCAGCAACACCAGAACCGAGTCTCTATCCCTTTTTTTCGGGAGATATAGAGCCGCAAAGTCGGTGAAATTCCCTATGGCGATTTCAATGCATTCGACACTTAGTCATTTTCCTGAAAGTTCCCTATGGAGATTCCCATGTTAAATTTTCACCGGGACGAGGTCCACTTCTCCCTGTACTGTGACCCGGCCATAAGTGTGAGCCACACGCCCTTTGGTGAGCTCGTAGGGGAGGACTTGGGCTCTGCAACAACACCAGAAACGAGTCTCTAGCCCGAAAGGCACGCGAGATATAGAGCCGCAAAGTCGGTGAAATTTCCTATGGCGATTTCAATGCATTTGACACTTAGACGATTTTTCATGCGGTTTCCGCGCACTTTGTTCCGCGGCCACGGGCCCGCCGTAGCTCTAATCCTGACACATTTTGGCTCACATAAACTAGAGATACTTGGCTTTCGAATGAGCCCGGGCTCGAATTTTTGTCACCCCGGGAAGGTGCATCGGGTGGGGGCATGTCGGTTTTGGTTTTGCCGCTCTTCGGCGGTGCAAGTGGGGAGCCTGCCCTTCCTAGAGGTAAGAGCCAAGTGTCCTGGGAGCTCCGCGAGCCTATCCGCGGATCTCTAGGTGCCTTGGCCGCGGAAGCGGCACCGTTCCAAAGTGCGGTCCGGCGGATTTGGACCGGGTCATGGTAACCGATTTGCCCCAAACTCCCTGGGTAGATAGCCCTACATGTGCCCTTTCGAACGATGGTAGTCTTATTAGTGTGGCCCCAAGAGAACTGGAGATACGCGGGGCCAAAGTAGGTCAAGATTTGGCCGAGAAGGTCCACTTTGGCCCGGTACCGAGCAGCCGCCTTTCGTGGCCTACAAAATTAAAGCCACTCACTTTGTAGAGGAGACTTGGGGCTCCACGAGGGTGGTGAAAGCTAGTCTCTAGCCCCAAGGGTTCGGGAGATATAGGGCCGCAAAGTCGGTCCACATTCCCTATGGCGTTTCCCATGTTAAAGTTTCCCTATGGAGATTCCAATGTTAAATGGTCACCGGGACGAGGTCCGCTTCTCCCGGTACTGTGTCCCGGCCATAAGTGTGAGCCACACGCCCTTTGGTGAGCTCGTAGGGGAGCACTTGGGCTCTGCAGCAACACCAGAACCGAGTCTCTATCCCTTTTTTCGGGAGATATAGAGCCGCAAAGTCGGTGAAATTCCCTATGGCGATTTCAATGCATTCGACACTTAGTCATTTTCCTGAAAGTTCCCTATGGAGATTCCCATGTTAAATTTTCACCGGGACGAGGTCCACTTCTCCCGGTACTGTGACCCGGCCATAAGTGTGAGCCACACGCCCTTTGGTGAGCTCGTAGGGGAGGACTTGGGCTCTGCAACAACACCAGAAACGAGTCTCTAGCCCGAAAGGCACGCGAGATATAGAGCCGCAAAGTCGGTGAAATTTCCTATGGCGATTTCAATGCATTTGACACTTAGACGATTTTTCATGCGGTTCCGCGCACTTTGTTCCGCGGCCACGGGCCCGCCGTAGCTCTAATCCTGACACATTTTGGCTCACATAAACTAGAGATACTTGGCTTTCGAATGAGCCCGGGCTCGAATTTTTGTCACCCCCGGGAAGGTGCATCGGGTGGGGGCATGTCGGTTTTGGTTTTGCCGCTCTTCGGCCGTGCAAGTGGGGAGCCTGCCCTTCCTAGAGGTAAGAGCCAAGTGTCCTGGGAGCTCCGCGAGCCTATCCGCGGATCTCTAGGTGCCTTGGCCGCGGAGCGGCACCGTTCCAAAGTGCGGTCCGGCGGATTTGGACCGGGTCATGGTAACCGATTTGCCCCAAACTCCCTGGGTAGATAGCCCTACATGTGCCCTTTCGAACGATGGTAGTCTTATTAGTGTGGCCCCAAGAGAACTGGAGATACGCGGGGCCAAAGTAGGTCAAGATTTGGCCGCGAAGGTCCACTTTGGCCCGGTACCGAGCAGCCGCCTTTCGTGGCCTACAAAATTAAAGCCACTCACTTTGTAGAGGAGACTTGGGGCTCCACGAGGGTGGTGAAAGCTAGTCTCTAGCCCCAAGGGTTCGGGAGATATAGGGCCGCAAAGTCGGTCCACATTCCCTATGGCGTTTCCCATGTTAAAGTTTCCCTATGGAGATTCCAATGTTAAATGGTCACCGGGACGAGGTCCGCTTCTCCCGGTACTGTGTCCCG
Organism: Dendropsophus ebraccatus; assembly: GCF_027789765.1. Taxonomy (NCBI): domain Eukaryota; kingdom Metazoa; phylum Chordata; class Amphibia; order Anura; family Hylidae; genus Dendropsophus; species Dendropsophus ebraccatus. Next base: position 31,305 of record NW_027209810.1, on the reverse strand, counting down.
GCCATAAGTGTGAGCCACACGCCCTTTGGTGAGCTCGTAGGGGAGCACTTGGGCTCTGCAGCAACACCAGAACCGAGTCTCTATCCCTTTTTTCGGGAGATATAGAGCCGCAAAGTCGGTGAAATTCCCTATGGCGATTTCAATGCATTCGACACTTAGTCATTTTCCTGAAAGTTCCCTATGGAGATTCCCATGTTAAATTTTCACCGGGACGAGGTCCACTTCTCCCGGTACTGTGACCCGGCCATAAGTGTGAGCCACACGCCCTTTGGTGAGCTCGTAGGGGAGGACTTGGGCTCTGCAACAACACCAGAAACGAGTCTCTAGCCCGAAAGGCACGCGAGATATAGAGCCGCAAAGTCGGTGAAATTTCCTATGGCGATTTCCATGCATTTGACACTTAGACGATTTTTCATGCGGTTCCGCGCACTTTGTTCCGCGGCCACGGGCCCGCCGTAGCTCTAATCCTGACACATTTTGGCTCACATAAACTAGAGATACTTGGCTTTCGAATGAGCCCGGGCTCGAATTTTTGTCACCCCGGGAAGGTGCATCGGGGGGGGGGCATGTCGGTTTTGGTTTTGCCGCTCTTCGGCCGTGCAAGTGGGGAGCCTGCCCTTCCTAGAGGTAAGAGCCAAGTGTCCTGGGAGCTCCGCGAGCCTATCCGCGGATCTCTAGGTGCCTTGGCCGCGGAGCGGCACCGTTCCAAAGTGCGGTCCGGCGGATTTGGACCGGGTCATGGTAACCGATTTGCCCCAAACTCCCTGGGTAGATAGCCCTACATGTGCCCTTTCGAACGATGGTAGTCTTATTAGTGTGGCCCCAAGAGAACTGGAGATACGCGGGGCCAAAGTAGGTCAAGATTTGGCCGCGAAGGTCCACTTTGGCCCGGTACCGAGCAGCCGCCTTTCGTGGCCTACAAAATTAAAGCCACTCACTTTGTAGAGGAGACTTGGGGCTCCACGAGGGTGGTGAAAGCTAGTCTCTAGCCCCAAGGGTTCGGGAGATATAGGGCCGCAAAGTCGGTCCACATTCCCTATGGCGTTTCCCATGTTAAAGTTTCCCTATGGAGATTCCAATGTTAAATGGTCACCGGGACGAGGTCCGCTTCTCCCGGTACTGTGTCCCGGCCATAAGTGTGAGCCACACGCCCTTTGGTGAGCTCGTAGGGGAGCACTTGGGCTCTGCAGCAACACCAGAACCGAGTCTCTATCCCTTTTTTTCGGGAGATATAGAGCCGCAAAGTCGGTGAAATTCCCTATGGCGATTTCAATGCATTCGACACTTAGTCATTTTCCTGAAAGTTCCCTATGGAGATTCCCATGTTAAATTTTCACCGGGACGAGGTCCACTTCTCCCGGTACTGTGACCCGGCCATAAGTGTGAGCCACACGCCCTTTGGTGAGCTCGTAGGGGAGGACTTGGGCTCTGCAACAACACCAGAAACGAGTCTCTAGCCCGAAAGGCACGCGAGATATAGAGCCGCAAAGTCGGTGAAATTTTCCTATGGCGATTTCAATGCATTTGACACTTAGACGATTTTTCATGCGGTTCCGCGCACTTTGTTCCGCGGCCACGGGCCCGCCGTAGCTCTAATCCTGACACATTTTGGCTCACATAAACTAGAGATACTTGGCTTTCGAATGAGCCCGGGCTCGAATTTTTGTCACCCCGGGAAGGTGCATCGGGTGGGGGCATGTCGGTTTTGGTTTTGCCGCTCTTCGGCCGTGCAAGTGGGGAGCCTGCCCTTCCTAGAGGTAAGAGCCAAGTGTCCTGGGAGCTCCGCGAGCCTATCCGCGGATCTCTAGGTGCCTTGGCCGCGGAGCGGCACCGTTCCAAAGTGCGGTCCGGCGGATTTGGACCGGGTCATGGTAACCGATTTGCCCCAAACTCCCTGGGTAGATAGCCCTACATGTGCCCTTTCGAACGATGGTAGTCTTATTAGTGTGGCCCCAAGAGAACTGGAGATACGCGGGGCCAAAGTAGGTCAAGATTTGGCCGCGAAGGTCCACTTTGGCCCGGTACCGAGCAGCCGCCTTTCGTGGCCTACAAAATTAAAGCCACTCACTTTGTAGAGGAGACTTGGGGCTCCACGAGGGTGGTGAAAGCTAGTCTCTAGCCCCAAGGGTTCGGGAGATATAGGGCCGCAAAGTCGGTCCACATTCCCTATGGCGTTTCCCATGTTAAAGTTTCCCTATGGAGATTCCAATGTTAAATGGTCACCGGGACGAGGTCCGCTTCTCCCGGTACTGTGTCCCGGCCATAAGTGTGAGCCACACGCCCTTTGGTGAGCTCGTAGGGGAGCACTTGGGCTCTGCAGCAACACCAGAACCGAGTCTCTATCCCTTTTTTCGGGAGATATAGAGCCGCAAAGTCGGTGAAATTCCCTATGGCGATTTCAATGCATTCGACACTTAGTCATTTTCCTGAAAGTTCCCTATGGAGATTCCCATGTTAAATTTTCACCGGGACGAGGTCCACTTCTCCCGGTACTGTGACCCGGCCATAAGTGTGAGCCACACGCCCTTTGGTGAGCTCGTAGGGGAGGACTTGGGCTCTGCAACAACACCAGAAACGAGTCTCTAGCCCGAAAGGCACGCGAGATATAGAGCCGCAAAGTCGGTGAAATTTCCTATGGCGATTTCAATGCATTTGACACTTAGACGATTTTTCATGCGGTTCCGCGCACTTTGTTCCGCGGCCACGGGCCCGCCGTAGCTCTAATCCTGACACATTTTGGCTCACATAAACTAGAGATACTTGGCTTTCGAATGAGCCCGGGCTCGAATTTTTGTCACCCCGGGAAGGTGCATCGGGTGGGGGCATGTCGGTTTTGGTTTTGCCGCTCTTCGGCCGTGCAAGTGGGGAGCCTGCCCTTCCTAGAGGTAAGAGCCAAGTGTCCTGGGAGCTCCGCGAGCCTATCCGCGGATCTCTAGGTGCCTTGGCCGCGGAGCGGCACCGTTCCAAAGTGCGGTCCGGCGGATTTGGACCGGGTCATGGTAACCGATTTGCCCCAAACTCCCTGGGTAGATAGCCCTACATGTGCCCTTTCGAACGATGGTAGTCTTATTAGTGTGGCCCCAAGAGAACTGGAGATACGCGGGGCCAAAGTAGGTCAAGATTTGGCCGCGAAGGTCCACTTTGGCCCGGTACCGAGCAGCCGCCTTTCGTGGCCTACAAAATTAAAGCCACTCACTTTGTAGAGGAGACTTGGGGCTCCACGAGGGTGGTGAAAGCTAGTCTCTAGCCCAAGGGTTCGGGAGATATAGGGCCGCAAAGTCGGTCCACATTCCCTATGGCGTTTCCCATGTTAAAGTTTCCCTATGGAGATTCCAATGTTAAATGGTCACCGGGACGAGGTCCGCTTCTCCCGGTTCTGTGTCCCGGCCATAAGTGTGAGCCACACGCCCTTTGGTGAGCTCGTAGGGGAGCACTTGGGCTCTGCAGCAACACCAGAACCGAGTCTCTATCCCTTTTTTCGGGAGATATAGAGCCGCAAAGTCGGTGAAATTCCCTATGGCGATTTCAATGCATTCGACACTTAGTCATTTTCCTGAAAGTTCCCTATGGAGATTCCCATGTTAAATTTTCACCGGGACGAGGTCCACTTCTCCCGGTACTGTGACCCGGCCATAAGTGTGAGCCACACGCCCTTTGGTGAGCTCGTAGGGGAGGACTTGGGCTCTGCAACAACACCAGAAACGAGTCTCTAGCCCGAAAGGCACGCGAGATATAGAGCCGCAAAGTCGGTGAAATTTCCTATGGCGATTTCAATGCATTTGACACTTAGACGATTTTTCATGCGGTTCCGCGCACTTTGTTCCGCGGCCACGGGCCCGCCGTAGCTCTAATCCTGGCACATTTTGGCTCACATAAACTAGAGATGCTTGGCTTTCGAATGAGCCCGGGCTCGAATTTTTGTCACCCCGGGAAGGTGCATCGGGTGGGGGCATGTCGGTTTTGGTTTTGCCGCTCTTCGGCCGTGCAAGTGGGGAGCCTGCCCTTCCTAGAGGTAAGAGCCAAGTGTCCTGGGAGCTCCGCGAGCCTATCCGCGGATCTCTAGGTGCCTTGGCCGCGGAGCGGCACCGTTCCAAAGTGCGGTCCGGCGGATTTGGACCGGGTCATGGTAACCGATTTGCCCCAAACTCCCTGGGTAGATAGCCCTACATGTGCCCTTTCGAACGATGGTAGTCTTATTAGTGTGGCCCCAAGAGAACTGGAGATACGCGGGGCCAAAGTAGGTCAAGATTTGGCCGCGAAGGTCCACTTTGGCCCGGTACCGAGCAGCCGCCTTTCGTGGCCTACAAAATTAAAGCCACTCACTTTGTAGAGGAGACTTGGGGCTCCACGAGGGTGGTGAAAGCTAGTCTCTAGCCCCAAGGGTTCGGGAGATATAGGGCCGCAAAGTCGGTCCACATTCCCTATGGCGTTTCCATGTTAAAGTTTCCCTATGGAGAGTCCAATGTTAAATGGTCACCGGGACGAGGTCCGCTTCTCCCGGTACTGTGTCCCGGCCATAAGTGTGAGCCACACGCCCTTTGGTGAGCTCGTAGGGGAGCACTTGGGCTCTGCAGCAACACCAGAACCGAGTCTCTATCCCTTTTTTCGGGAGATATAGAGCCGCAAAGTCGGTGAAATTCCCTATGGCGATTTCAATGCATTCGACACTTAGTCATTTTCCTGAAAGTTCCCTATGGAGATTCCCATGTTAAATTTTCACCGGGACGAGGTCCACTTCTCCCGGTACTGTGACCCGGCCATAAGTGTGAGCCACACGCCCTTTGGTGAGCTCGTAGGGGAGGACTTGGGCTCTGCAACCACACCAGAAACGAGTCTCTAGCCCGAAAGGCACGCGAGATATAGAGCCGCAAAGTCGGTGAAATTTCCTATGGCGATTTCAATGCATTTGACACTTAGACGATTTTTCATGCGGTTCCGCGCACTTTGTTCCGCGGCCACGGGCCCGCCGTAGCTCTAATCCTGACACATTTTGGCTCACATAAACTAGAGATACTTGGCTTTCGAATGAGCCCGGGCTCGAATTTTTGTCACCCCGGGAAGGTGCATCGGGTGGGGGCATGTCGGTTTTGGTTTTGCCGCTCTTCGGCCGTGCAAGTGGGGAGCCTGCCCTTCCTAGAGGTAAGAGCCAAGTGTCCTGGGAGCTCCGCGAGCCTATCCGCGGATCTCTAGGTGCCTTGGCCGCGGAGCGGCACCGTTCCAAAGTGCGGTCCGGCGGATTTGGACCGGGTCATGGTAACCGATTTGCCCCAAACTCCCTGGGTAGATAGCCCTACATGTGCCCTTTCGAACGATGGTAGTCTTATTAGTGTGGCCCCAAGAGAACTGGAGATACGCGGGGCCAAAGTAGGTCAAGATTTGGCCGCGAAGGTCCACTTTGGCCCGGTACCGAGCAGCCGCCTTTCGTGGCCTACAAAATTAAAGCCACTCACTTTGTAGAGGAGACGTGGGGCTCCACGAGGGTGGTGAAAGCTAGTCTCTAGCCCCAAGGGTTCGGGAGATATAGGGCCGCAAAGTCGGTCCACATTCCCTATGGCGTTTCCCATGTTAAAGTTTCCCTATGGAGATTCCAATTTTAAATGGTCACCGGGATGAGGTCCGCTTCTCCCGGTACTGTGTCCCGGCCATAAGTGTGAGCCACACGCCCTTTGGTGAGCTCGTAGGGGAGCACTTGGGCTCTGCAGCAACACCAGAACCGAGTCTCTATCCCTTTTTTTCGGGAGATATAGAGCCGCAAAGTCGGTGAAATTCCCTATGGCGATTTCAAAGCATTCGACACTTAGTCATTTTCCTGAAAGTTCCCTATGGAGATTCCCATGTTAAATTTTCACCGGGACGAGGTCCACTTCTCCCGGTACTGTGACCCGGCCATAAGTGTGAGCCACACGCCCTTTGGTGAGCTCGTAGGGGAGGACTTGGGCTCTGCAACAACACCAGAAACGAGTCTCTAGCCCGAAAGGCACGCGAGATATAGAGCCGCAAAGTCGGTGAAATTTCCTATGGCGATTTCAATGCATTTGACACTTAGACGATTTTTCATGCGGTTCCGCGCACTTTGTTCCGCGGCCACGGGCCCGCCGTAGCTCTAATCCTGACACATTTTGGCTCACATAAACTAGAGATACTTGGCTTTCGAATGAGCCCGGGCTCGAATTTTTGTCACCCCGGGAAGGTGCATCGGGTGGGGGCATGTCGGTTTTGGTTTTGCCGCTCTTCGGCCGTGCAAGTGGGGAGCCTGCCCTTCCTAGAGGTAAGAGCCAAGTGTCCTGGGAGCTCCGCGAGCCTATCCGCGGATCTCTAGGTGCCTTGGCCGCGGAGCGGCACCGTTCCAAAGTGCGGTCCGGCGGATTTGGACCGGGTCATGGTAACCGATTTGCCCAAACTCCCTGGGTAGATAGCCCTACATGTGCCCTTTCGAACGATGGTAGTCTTATTAGTGTGGCCCCAAGAGAACTGGAGATACGCGGGGCCAAAGTAGGTCAAGATTTGGCCGCGAAGGTCCACTTTGGCCCGGTACCGAGCAGCCGCCTTTCGTGGCCTACAAAATTAAAGCCACTCACTTTGTAGAGGAGACTTGGGGCTCCACGAGGGTGGTGAAAGCTAGTCTCTAGCCCCAAGGGTTCGGGAGATATAGGGCCGCAAAGTCGGTCCACATTCCCTATGGCGTTTCCCATGTTAAAGTTTCCCTATGGAGATTCCAATGTTAAATGGTCACCGGGACGAGGTCCGCTTCTCCCGGTACTGTGTCCCGGCCATAAGTGTGAGCCACACGCCCTTTGGTGAGCTCGTAGGGGAGCACTTGGGCTCTGCAGCAACACCAGAACCGAGTCTCTATCCCTTTTTTCGGGAGATATAGAGCCGCAAAGTCGGTGAAATTCCCTATGGCGATTTCAATGCATTCGACACTTAGTCATTTTCCTGAAAGTTCCCTATGGAGATTCCCATGTTAAATTTTCACCGGGACGAGGTCCACTTCTCCCGGTACTGTGACCCGGCCATAAGTGTGAGCCACACGCCCTTTGGTGAGCTCGTAGGGGAGGACTTGGGCTCTGCAACAACACCAGAAACGAGTCTCTAGCCCGAAAGGCACGCGAGATATAGAGCCGCAAAGTCGGTGAAATTTCCTATGGCGATTTCAATGCATTTGACACTTAGACGATTTTTCATGCGGTTCCGCGCACTTTGTTCCGCGGCCACGGGCCCGCCGTAGCTCTAATCCTGGCACATTTTGGCTCACATAAACTAGAGATGCTTGGCTTTCGAATGAGCCCGGGCTCGAATTTTTGTCACCCCGGGAAGGTGCATCGGGTGGGGGCATGTCGGTTTTGGTTTTGCCGCTCTTCGGCCGTGCAAGTGGGGAGCCTGCCCTTCCTAGAGGTAAGAGCCAAGTGTCCTGGGAGCTCCGCGAGCCTATCCGCGGATCTCTAGGTGCCTTGGCCGCGGAGCGGCACCGTTCCAAAGTGCGGTCCGGCGGATTTGGACCGGGTCATGGTAACCGATTTGCCCCAAAACTCCCTGGGTAGATAGCCCTACATGTGCCCTTTCGAACGATGGTAGTCTTATTAGTGTGGCCCCAAGAGAACTGGAGATACGCGGGGCCAAATTAGGTCAAGATTTGGCCGCGAAGGTCCACTTTGGCCCGGTACCGAGCAGCCGCCTTTCGTGGCCTACAAAATTAAAGCCACTCACTTTGTAGAGGAGACTTGGGGCTCCACGAGGGTGGTGAAAGCTAGTCTCTAGCCCCAAGGGTTCGGGAGATATAGGGCCGCAAAGTCGGTCCACATTCCCTATGGCGTTTCCCATGTTAAAGTTTCCCTATGGAGATTCCAATGTTAAATGGTCACCGGGACGAGGTCCGCTTCTCCCGGTACTGTGTCCCGGCCATAAGTGTGAGCCACACGCCCTTTGGTGAGCTCGTAGGGGAGCACTTGGGCTCTGCAGCAACACCAGAACCGAGTCTCTATCCCTTTTTTCGGGAGATATAGAGCCGCAAAGTCGGTGAAATTCCCTATGGCGATTTCAATGCATTCGACACTTAGTCATTTTCCTGAAAGTTCCCTATGGAGATTCCCATGTTAAATTTTCACCGGGACGAGGTCCACTTCTCCCGGTACTGTGTCCCGGCCATAAGTGTGAGCCACACGCCCTTTGGTGAGCTCGTAGGGGAGGACTTGGGCTCTGCAACAACACCAGAAACGAGTCTCTAGCCCGAAAGGCACGCGAGATATAGAGCCGCAAAGTCGGTGAAATTTCCTATGGCGATTTCAATGCATTTGACACTTAGACGATTTTTCATGCGGTTCCGCGCACTTTGTTCCGCGGCCACGGGCCCGCCGTAGCTCTAATCCTGACACATTTTGGCTCACATAAACTAGAGATACTTGGCTTTCGAATGAGCCCGGGCTCGAATTTTTGTCACCCCGGGAAGGTGCATCGGGTGGGGGCATGTCGGTTTTGGTTTTTGCCGCTCTTCGGCCGTGCAAGTGGGGAGCCTGCCCTTCCTAGAGGTAAGAGCCAAGTGTCCTGGGAGCTCCGCGAGCCTATCCGCGGATCTCTAGGTGCCTTGGCCGCGGAGCGGCACCGTTCCAAAGTGCGGTCCGGCGGATTTGGACCGGGTCATGGTAACCGATTTGCCCCAAACTCCCTGGGTAGATAGCCCTACATGTGCCCTTTCGAACGATGGTAGTCTTATTAGTGTGGCCCCAAGAGAACTGGAGATACGCGGGGCCAAAGTAGGTCAAGATTTGGCCGCGAAGGTCCACTTTGGCCCGGTACCGAGCAGCCGCCTTTCGTGGCCTACAAAATTAAAGCCACTCACTTTGTAGAGGAGACTTGGGGCTCCACGAGGGTGGTGAAAGCTAGTCTCTAGCCCCAAGGGTTCGGGAGATATAGGGCCGCAAAGTCGGTCCACATTCCCTATGGCGTTTCCCATGTTAAAGTTTCCCTATGGAGATTCCAATGTTAAATGGTCACCGGGACGAGGTCCGCTTCTCCCGGTACTGTGTCCCGGCCATAAGTGTGAGCCACACGCCCTTTGGTGAGCTCGTAGGGGAGCACTTGGGCTCTGCAGCAACACCAGAACCGAGTCTCTATCCCTTTTTTCGGGAGATATAGAGCCGCAAAGTCGGTGAAATTCCCTATGGCGATTTCAATGCATTCGACACTTAGTCATTTTCCTGAAAGTTCCCTATGGAGATTCCCATGTTAAATTTTCACCGGGACGAGGTCCACTTCTCCCGGTACTGTGACCCGGCCATAAGTGTGAGCCACACGCCCTTTGGTGAGCTCGTAGGGGAGGACTTGGGCTCTGCAACAACACCAGAAACGAGTCTCTAGCCCGAAAGGCACGCGAGATATAGAGCCGCAAAGTCGGTGAAATTTCCTATGGCGATTTCAATGCATTTGACACTTAGACGATTTTTCATGCGGTTCCGCGCACTTTGTTCCGCGGCCACGGGCCCGCCGTAGCTCTAATCCTGACACATTTTGGCTCACATAAACTAGAGATACTTGGCTTTCGAATGAGCCCGGGCTCGAATTTTTGTCACCCCGGGAAGGTGCATCGGGTGGGGGCATGTCGGTTTTGGTTTTGCCGCTCTTCGGCCGTGCAAGTGGGGAGCCTGCCCTTCCTAGAGGTAAGAGCCAAGTGTCCTGGGAGCTCCGCGAGCCTATCCGCGGATCTCTAGGTGCCTTGGCCGCGGAGCGGCACCGTTCCAAAGTGCGGTCCGGCGGATTTGGACCGGGTCATGGTAACCGATTTGCCCCAAACTCCCTGGGTAGATAGCCCTACATGTGCCCTTTCGAACGATGGTAGTCTTATTAGTGTGGCCCCAAGAGAACTGGAGATACGCGGGGCCAAAGTAGGTCAAGATTTGGCCGCGAAGGTCCACTTTGGCCCGGTACCGAGCAGCCGCCTTTCGTGGCCTACAAAATTAAAGCCACTCACTTTGTAGAGGAGACTTGGGGCTCCACGAGGGTGGTGAAAGCTAGTCTCTAGCCCCAAGGGTTCGGGAGATATAGGGCCGCAAAGTCGGTCCACATTCCCTATGGCGTTTCCCATGTTAAGTTTCCCTATGGAGATTCCAATGTTAAATGGTCACCGGGACGAGGTCCGCTTCTCCCGGTACTGTGTCCCGGCCATAAGTGTGAGCCACACGCCCTTGGTGAGCTCGTAGGGGAGCACTTGGGCTCTGCAGCAACACCAGAACCGAGTCTCTATCCCTTTTTTCGGGAGATATAGAGCCGCAAAGTCGGTGAAATTCCCTATGGCGATTTCAATGCATTCGACACTTAGTCATTTTCCTGAAAGTTCCCTATGGAGATTCCCATGTTAAATTTTCACCGGGACGAGGTCCACTTCTCCCGGTACTGTGACCCGGCCATAAGTGTGAGCCACACGCCCTTTGGTGAGCTCGTAGGGGAGGACTTGGGCTCTGCAACAACACCAGAAACGAGTCTCTAGCCCGAAAGGCACGCGAGATATAGAGCCGCAAAGTCGGTGAAATTTCCTATGGCGATTTCAATGCATTTGACACTTAGACGATTTTTCATGCGGTTCCGCGCACTTTGTTCCGCGGCCACGGGCCCGCCGTAGCTCTAATCCTGACACATTTTGGCTCACATAAACTAGAGATACTTGGCTTTCGAATGAGCCCGGGCTCGAATTTTTGTCACCCCGGGAAGGTGCATCGGGTGGGGGCATGTCGGTTTTGGTTTTGCCGCTCTTCGGCCGTGCAAGTGGGGAGCCTGCCCTTCCTAGAGGTAAGAGCCAAGTATCTCTGGGAGCTCCGCGAGCCTATCCGCGGATCTCTAGGTCCCTTGGCCGCGGAGCGGCACCGTTCCAAAGTGCGGTCCGGCGGATTTAGACCGGGTCATGGTAACCGATTTGCCCCAAACTCCCTGGGTAGATAGCCCTACATGTGCCCTTTCGAACGATGGTAGTCTTATTAGTGTGGCCCCAAGAGAACTGGAGATACGCGGGGCCAAAGTAGGTCAAGATTTGGCCGCGAAGGTCCACTTTGGCCCGGTACCGAGCAGCCGCCTTTCGTGGCCTACAAAATTAAAGCCACTCACTTTGTAGAGGAGACTTGGGGCTCCACGAGGGTGGTGAAAGCTAGTCTCTAGCCCCAAGGGTTCGGGAGATATAGGGCCGCAAAGTCGGTCCACATTCCCTATGGCGTTTCCCATGTTAAAGTTTCCCTATGGAGATTCCAATGTTAAATGGTCACCGGGACGAGGTCCGCTTCTCCCGGTACTGTGTCCCGGCCATAAGTGTGAGCCACACGCCCTTTGGTGAGCTCGTAGGGGAGCACTTGGGCTCTGCAGCAACACCAGAACCGAGTCTCTATCCCTTTTTTCGGGAGATATAGAGCCGCAAAGTCGGTGAAATTCCCTATGGCGATTTCAATGCATTCGACACTTAGTCATTTTCCTGAAAGTTCCCTATGGAGATTCCCATGTTAAATTTTCACCGGGACGAGGTCCACTTCTCCCGGTACTGTGACCCGGCCATAAGTGTGAGCCACACGCCCTTTGGTGAGCTCGTAGGGGAGGACTTGGGCTCTGCAACACCACCAGAAACGAGTCTCTAGCCCGAAAGGCACGCGAGATATAGAGCCGCAAAGTCGGTGAAATTTCCTATGGCGATTTCAATGCATTTGACACTTAGACGATTTTTCATGCGGTTCCGCGCACTTTGTTCCGCGGCCACGGGCCCGCCGTAGCTCTAATCCTGACACATTTTGGCTCACATAAACTAGAGATACTTGGCTTTCGAATGAGCCCGGGCTCGAATTTTTGTCACCCCGGGAAGGTGCATCGGGTGGGGGCATGTCGGTTTTGGTTTTGCCGCTCTTCGGCCGTGCAAGTGGGGAGCCTGCCCTTCCTAGAGGTAAGAGCCAAGTGTCCTGGGAGCTCCGCGAGCCTATCCGCGGATCTCTAGGTGCCTTGGCCGCGGAGCGGCACCGTTCCAAAGTGCGGTCCGGCGGATTTGGACCGGGTCATGGTAACCGATTTGCCCCAAACTCCCTGGGTAGATAGCCCTACATGTGCCCTTTCGAACGATGGTAGTCTTATTAGTGTGGCCCCAAGAGAACTGGAGATACGCGGGGCCAAAGTAGGTCAAGATTTGGCCGCGAAGGTCCACTTTGGCCCGGTACCGAGCAGCCGCCTTTCGTGGCCTACAAAATTAAAGCCACTCACTTTGTAGAGGAGACTTGGGGCTCCACGAGGGTGGTGAAAGCTAGTCTCTAGCCCCAAGGGTTCGGGAGATATAGGGCCGCAAAGTCGGTCCACATTCCCTATGGCGTTTCCCATGTTAAAGTTTCCCTATGGAGATTCCAATGTTAAATGGTCACCGTGACGAGGTCCGCTTCTCCCGGTACTGTGTCCCGGCCATAAGTGTGAGCCACACGCCCTTTGGTGAGCTCGTAGGGGAGCACTTGGGCTCTGCAGCAACACCAGAACCGAGTCTCTATCCCTTTTTTCGGGAGATATAGAGCCGCAAAGTCGGTGAAATTCCCTATGGCGATTTCAATGCATTCGACACTTAGTCATTTTCCTGAAAGTTCCCTATGGAGATTCCCATGTTAAATTTTCACCGGGACGAGGTCCACTTCTCCCGGTACTGTGACCCGGCCATAAGTGTGAGCCACACGCCCTTTGGTGAGCTCGTAGGGGAGGACTTGGGCTCTGCAACAACACCAGAAACGAGTCTCTAGCCCGAAAGGCACGCGAGATATAGAGCCGCAAAGTCGGTGAAATTTCCTATGGCGATTTCAATGCATTTGACACTTAGACGATTTTTCATGCGGTTCCGCGCACTTTGTTCCGCGGCCACGGGCCCGCCGTAGCTCTAATCCTGACACATTTTGGCTCACATAAACTAGAGATACTTGGCTTTCGAATGAGCCCGGGCTCGAATTTTTGTCACCCCGGGAAGGTGCATCGGGTGGGGGCATGTCGGTTTTGGTTTTGCCGCTCTTCGGCCGTGCAAGTGGGGAGCCTGCCCTTCCTAGAGGTAAGAGCCAAGTGTCCTGGGAGCTCCGCGAGCCTATCCGCGGATCTCTAGGTGCCTTGGCCGCGGAGCGGCACCGTTCCAAAGTGCGGTCCGGCGGATTTGGACCGGGTCATGGTAACCGATTTGCCCCAAACTCCCTGGGTAGATAGCCCTACATGTGCCCTGTCGAACGATGGTAGTCTTATTAGTGTGGCCCCAAGAGAACTGGAGATACGCGGGGCCAAAGTAGGTCAAGATTTGGCCGCGAAGGTCCACTTTGGCCCGGTACCGAGCAGCCGCCTTTCGTGGCCTAAAAAATTAAAGCCACTCACTTTGTAGAGGAGACTTGGGGCTCCACGAGGGTGGTGAAAGCTAGTCTCTAGCCCCAAGGGTTCGGGAGATATAGGGCCGCAAAGTCGGTCCACAGTCCCTATGGCGTTTCCCATGTTAAAGTTTCCCTATGGAGATTCCAATGTTAAATGGTCACCGGGACGAGGTCCGCTTCTCCCGGTACTGTGTCCCGGCCATAAGTGTGAGCCACCCGCCCTTTGGTGAGCTCGTAGGGGAGCACTTGGGCTCTGCAGCAACACCAGAACCGAGTCTCTATCCCTTTTTTTCGGGAGATATAGAGCCGCAAAGTCGGTGAAATTCCCTATGGCGATTTCAATGCATTCGACACTTAGTCATTTTCCTGAAAGTTCCCTATGGAGATTCCCATGTTAAATTTTCACCGGGACGAGGTCCACTTCTCCCGGTACTGTGACCCGGCCATAAGTGTGAGCCACACGCCCTTTGGTGAGCTCGTAGGGGAGGACTTGGGCTCTGCAACAACACCAGAAACGAGTCTCTAGCCCGAAAGGCACGCGAGATATAGAGCCGCAAAGTCGGTGAAATTTCCTATGGCGATTTCAATGCATTTGACACTTAGACGATTTTTCATGCGGTTCCGCGCACTTTGTTCCGCGGCCACGGGCCCGCCGTAGCTCTAATCCTGACACATTTTGGCTCACATAAACTAGAGATACTTGGCTTTCGAATGAGCCCGGGCTCGAATTTTTGTCACCCCGGGAAGGTGCATCGGGTGGGGGCATGTCGGTTTTGGTTTTTGCCGCTCTTCGGCCGTGCAAGTGGGGAGCCTGCCCTTCCTAGAGGTAAGAGCCAAGTGTCCTGGGAGCTCCGCGAGCCTATCCGCGGATCTCTAGGTGCCTTGGCCGCGGAGCGGCACCGTTCCAAAGTGCGGTCCGGCGGATTTGGACCGGGTCATGGTAACCGATTTGCCCCAAACTCCCTGGGTAGATAGCCCTACATGTGCCCTTTCGAACGATGGTAGTCTTATTAGTGTGGCCCCAAGAGAACTGGAGATACGCGGGGCCAAAGTAGGTCAAGATTTGGCCGCGAAGGTCCACTTTGGCCCGGTACCGAGCAGCCGCCTTTCGTGGCCTACAAAATTAAATCCACTCACTTTGTAGAGGAGACTTGGGGCTCCACGAGGGTGGTGAAAGCTAGTCTCTAGCCCCAAGGGTTCGGGAGATATAGGGCCGCAAAGTCGGTCCACATTCCCTATGGCGTTTCCCATGTTAAAGTTTCCCTATGGAGATTCCAATGTTAAATGGTCACCGGGACGAGGTCCGCTTCTCCCGGTACTGTGTCCCGGCCATAAGTGTGAGCCACACGCCCTTTGGTGAGCTCGTAGGGGGGCACTTGGGCTCTGCAGCAACACCAGAACCGAGTCTCTATCCCTTTTTTCAGGAGATATAGAGCCGCAAAGTCGGTGAAATTCCCTATGGCGATTTCAATGCATTCGACACTTAGTCATTTTCCTGAAAGTTCCCTATGGAGATTCCCATGTTAAATTTTCACCGGGACGAGGTCCACTTCTCCCGGTACTGTGACCCGGCCATAAGTGTGAGCCACACGCCCTTTGGTGAGCTCGTAGGGGAGGACTTGGGCTCTGCAACAACACCAGAAACGAGTCTCTAGCCCGAAAGGCACGCGAGATATAGAGCCGCAAAGTCGGTGAAATTTCCTATGGCGATTTCAATGCATTTGACACTTAGACGATTTTTCATGCGGTTCCGCGCACTTTGTTCCGCGGCCACGGGCCCGCCGTAGCTCTAATCCTGACACATTTTGGCTCACATAAACTAGAGATACTTGGCTTTCGAATGAGCCCGGGCTCGAATTTTTGTCACCCCGGGAAGGTGCATCGGGTGGGGGCATGTCGGTTTTGGTTTTGCCGCTCTTCGGCCGTGCAAGTGGGGAGCCTGCCCTTCCTAGAGGTAAGAGCCAAGTGTCCTGGGAGCTCCGCGAGCCTATCCGCGGATCTCTAGGTGCCTTGGCCGCGGAGCGGCACCGTTCCAAAGTGCGGTCCGGCGGATTTGGACCGGGTCATGGTAACCGATTTGCCCCAAACTCCCTGGGTAGATAGCCCTACATGTGCCCTTTCGAACGATGGTAGTCTTATTAGTGTGGCCCCCAAGAGAACTGGAGATACGCGGGGCCAAATTAGGTCAAGATTTGGCCGCGAAGGTCCACTTTGGCCCGGTACCGAGCAGCCGCCTTTCGTGGCCTACAAAATTAAAGCCACTCACTTTGTAGAGGAGACTTGGGGCTCCACGAGGGTGGTGAAAGCTAGTCTCTAGCCCCAAGGGTTCGGGAGATATAGGGCCGCAAAGTCGGTCCACATTCCCTATGGCGTTTCCCATGTTAAAGTTTCCCTATGGAGATTCCAATGTTAAATGGTCACCGGGACGAGGTCCGCTTCTCCCGGTACTGTGTCCCGGCCATAAGTGTGAGCCACACGCCCTTTGGTGAGCTCGTAGGGGTGCACTTGGGCTCTGCAGCAACACCAGAACCGAGTCTCTATCCCATTTTTCGGGAGATATAGAGCCGCAAAGTCGGTGAAATTCCCTATGGCGATTTCAATGCATTCGACACTTAGTCATTTTCCTGAAAGTTCCCTATGGAGATTCCCATGTTAAATTTTCACCGGGACGAGGTCCACTTCTCCCGGTACTGTGACCCGGCCATAAGTGTGAGCCACACGCCCTTTGGTGAGCTCGTAGGGGAGGACTTGGGCTCTGCAACAACACCAGAAACGAGTCTCTAGCCCGAAAGGCACGCGAGATATAGAGCCGCAAAGTCGGTGAAATTTCCTATGGCGATTTCAATGCATTTGACACTTAGACGATTTTTCATGCGGTTCCGCGCACTTTGTTCCGCGGCCACGGGCCCGCCGTAGCTCTAATCCTGACACATTTTGGCTCACATAAACTAGAGATACTTGGCTTTCGAATGAGCCCGGGCTCGAATTTTTGTCACCCCGGGAAGGTGCATCGGGTGGGGGCATGTCGGTTTTGGTTTTGCCGCTCTTCGGCCGTGCAAGTGGGGAGCCTGCCCTTCCTAGAGGTAAGAGCCAAGTGTCCTGGGAGCTCCGCGAGCCTATCCGCGGATCTCTAGGTGCCTTGGCCGCGGAGCGGCACCGTTCCAAAGTGCGGTCCGGCGGATTTGGACCGGGTCATGGTAACCGATTTGCCCCAAACTCCCTGGGTAGATAGCCCTACATGTGCCCTTTCGAACGATGGTAGTCTTATTAGTGTGGCCCCAAGAGAACTGGAGATACTCGGGGCCAAAGTAGGTCAAGATTTGGCCGCGAAGGTCCACTTTGGCCCGGTACCGAGCAGCCGCCTTTCGTGGCCTACAAAATTAAAGCCACTCACTTTGTAGAGGAGACTTGGGGCTCCACGAGGGTGGTGAAAGCTAGTCTCTAGCCCCAAGGGTTCGGGAGATATAGGGCCGCAAAGTCGGTCCACATTCCCTATGGCGTTTCCCATGTTAAAGTTTCCCTATGGAGATTCCAATGTTAAATGGTCACCGGGACGAGGTCCTCTTCTCCCGGTACTGTGTCCCGGCCATAAGTGTGAGCCACACGCCCTTTGGTGAGCTCGTAGGGGAGCACTTGGGCTCTGCAGCAACACCAGAACCGAGTCTCTATCCCTTTTTTCGGGAGATAGAGAGCCGCAAAGTCGGTGAAATTCCCTATGGCGATTTCAATGCATTCGACACTTAGTCATTTTCCTGAAAGTTCCCTATGGAGATTCCCATGTTAAATTTTCACCGGGACGAGGTCCACTTCTCCCGGTACTGTGACCCGGCCATAAGTGTGAGCCACACGCCCTTTGGTGAGCTCGTAGGGGAGGACTTGGGCTCTGCAACAACACCAGAAACGAGTCTCTAGCCCGAAAGGCACGCGAGATATAGAGCCGCAAAGTCGGTGAAATTTCCTATGGCGATTTCAATGCATTTGACACTTAGACGATTTTTCATGCGGTTCCGCGCACTTTGTTCCGCGGCCACGGGCCCGCCGTAGCTCTAATCCTGACACATTTTGGCTCACATAAACTAGAGATACTTGGCTTTCGAATGAGCCCGGGCTCGAATTTTTGTCACCCCGGGAAGGTGCATCGGGTGGGGGCATGTCGGTTTTGGTTTTGCCGCTCTTCGGCCGTGCAAGTGGGGAGCCTGCCCTTCCTAGAGGTAAGAGCCAAGTGTCCTGGGAGCTCCGCGAGCCTATCCGCGGATCTCTAGGTGCCTTGGCCGCGGAGCGGCACCGTTCCAAAGTGCGGTCCGGCGGATTTGGACCGGGTCATGGTAACCGATTTGCCCCAAACTCCCTGGGTAGATAGCCCTACATGTGCCCTTTCGAACGATGGTAGTCTTATTAGTGTGGCCCCAAGAGAACTGGAGATACGCGGGGCCAAATTAGGTCAAGATTTGGCCGCGAAGGTCCACTTTGGCCCGGTACCGAGCAGCCGCCTTTCGTGGCCTACAAAATTAAAGCCACTCACTTTGTAGAGGAGACTTGGGGCTCCACGAGGGTGTTGAAAGCTAGTCTCTAGCCCCAAGGGTTCGGGAGATATAGGGCCGCAAAGTCGGTCCACATTCCCTATGGCGTTTCCCATGTTAAAGTTTCCCTATGGAGATTCCAATGTTAAATGGTCACCGGGACGAGGTCCGCTTCTCCCGGTACTGTGTCCCGGCCATAAGTGTGAGCCACACGCCCTTTGGTGAGCTCGGAGGGGAGCACTTGGGCTCTGCAGCAACACCAGAACCGAGTCTCTATCCCTTTTTTCGGGAGATATAGAGCCGCAAAGTCGGTGAAATTCCCTATGGCGATTTCAATGCATTCGACACTTAGTCATTTTCCTGAAAGTTCCCTATGGAGATTCCCATGTTAAATTTTCACCGGGACGAGGTCCACTTCTCCCGGTACTGTGACCCGGCCATAAGTGTGAGCCACACGCCCTTTGGTGAGCTCGTAGGGGAGGACTTGGGCTCTGCAACAACACCAGAAACGAGTCTCTAGCCCGAAAGGCACGCGAGATATAGAGCCGCAAAGTCGGTGAAATTTCCTATGGCGATTTCAATGCATTTGACACTTAGACGATTTTTCATGCGGTTCCGCGCACTTTGTTCCGCGGCCACGGGCCCGCCGTAGCTCTAATCCTGACACATTTTGGCTCACATAAACTAGAGATACTTGGCTTTCGAATGAGCCCGGGCTCGAATTTTTGTCACCCCGGGAAGGTGCATCGGGTGGGGGCATGTCGGTTTTGGTTTTGGCGCTCTTCGGCCGTGCAAGTGGGGAGCCTGCCCTTCCTAGAGGTAAGAGCCAAGTGTCCTGGGAGCTCCGCGAGCCTATCCGCGGATCTCTAGGTGCCTTGGCCGCGGAGCGGCACCGTTCCAAAGTGCGGTCCGGCGGATTTGGACCGGGTCATGGTAACCGATTTGCCCCAAACTCCCTGGGTAGATAGCCCTACATGTGCCCTTTCGAACGATGGTAGTCTTATTAGTGTGGCCCCAAGAGAACTGGAGATACGCGGGGCCAAATTAGGTCAAGATTTGGCCGCGAAGGTCCACTTTGGCCCGGTACCGAGCAGCCGCCTTTCGTGGCCTACAAAATTAAAGCCACTCACTTTGTAGAGGAGACTTGGGGCTCCACGAGGGTGGTGAAAGCTAGTCTCTAGCCCCAAGGGTTCGGGAGATATAGGGCCGCAAAGTCGGTCCACATTCCCTATGGCGTTTCCCATGTTAAAGTTTCCCTATGGAGATTCCAATGTTAAATGGTCACCGGGACGAGGTCCGCTTCTCCCGGTACTGTGTCCCGGCCATAAGTGTGAGCCACACGCCCTTTGGTGAGCTCGTAGGGGAGCACTTGGGCTCTGCAGCAACACCAGAACCGAGTCTCTATCCCTTTTTTCGGGAGATATAGAGCCGCAAAGTCGGTGAAATTCCCTATGGCGATTTCAATGCATTCGACACTTAGTCATTTTCCTGAAAGTTCCCTATGGAGATTCCCATGTTAAATTTTCACCGGGACGAGGTCCACTTCTCCCGGTACTGTGACCCGGCCATAAGTGTGAGCCACACGCCCTTTGGTGAGCTCGTAGGGGAGGACTTGGGCTCTGCAACAACACCAGAAACGAGTCTCTAGCCCGAAAGGCACGCGAGATATAGAGCCGCAAAGTCGGTGAAATTTCCTATGGCGATTTCAATGCATTTGACACTTAGACGATTTTTCATGCGGTTCCGCGCACTTTGTTCCGCGGCCACGGGCCCGCCGTAGCTCTAATCCTGACACATTTTGGCTCACATAAACTAGAGATACTTGGCTTTCGAATGAGCCCGGGCTTGAATTTTTGTCACCCCGGGAAGGTGCATCGGGTGGGGGCATGTCGGTTTTGGTTTTGCCGCTCTTCGGCCGCGCAAGTGGGGAGCCTGCCCTTCCTAGAGGTAAGAGCCAAGTGTCCTGGGAGCTCCGCGAGCCTATCCGCGGATCTCTAGGTGCCTTGGCCGCGGAGCGGCACCGTTCCAAAGTGCGGTCCGGCGGATTTGGACCGGGTCATGGTAACCGATTTGCCCCAAACTCCCTGGGTAGATAGCCCTACATGTGCCCTTTCGAACGATGGTAGTCTTATTAGTGTGGCCCCAAGAGAACTGGAGATACGCGGGGCCAAAGTAGGTCAAGATTTGGCCGCGAAGGTCCACTTTGGCCCGGTACCGAGCAGCCGCCTTTCGTGGCCTACAAAATTAAAGCCACTCACTTTGTAGAGGAGACGTGGGACTCCACGAGGGTGGTGAAAGCTAGTCTCTAGCCCCAAGGGTTCGGGAGATATAGGGCCGCAAAGTCGGTCCACATTCCCTATGGCGTTTCCCATGTTAAAGTTTCCCTATGGAGATTCCAATGTTAAATGGTCACCGGGACGAGGTCCGCTTCTCCCGGTACTGTGTCCCGGCCATAAGTGTGAGCCACACGCCCTTTGGTGAGCTCGTAGGGGAGCACTTGGGCTCTGCAGCAACACCAGAACCGAGTCTCTATCCCTTTTTTCGGGAGATATAGAGCCGCAAAGTCGGTGAAATTCCCTATGGCGATTTCAATGCATTCGACACTTAGTCATTTTCCTGAAAGTTCCCTATGGAGATTCCCATGTTAAATTTTCACCGGGACGAGGTCCACTTCTCCCGGTACTGTGACCCGGCCATAAGTGTGAGCCACACGCCCTTTGGTGAGCTCGTAGGGGAGGACTTGGGCTCTGCAACAACACCAGAAACGAGTCTCTAGCCCGAAAGGCACGCGAGATATAGAGCCGCAAAGTCGGTTGAAATTTCCTATGGCGATTTCAATGCATTTGACACTTAGACGATTTTTCATGCGGTTCCGCGCACTTTGTTCCGCGGCCACGGGCCCGCCGTAGCTCTAATCCTGACACATTTTGGCTCACATAAACTAGAGATGCTTGGCTTTCGAATGAGCCCGGGCTCGAATTTTTGTCACCCCGGGAAGGTGCATCGGGTGGGGGCATGTCGGTTTTGGTTTTGCCGCTCTTCGGCCGTGCAAGTGGGGAGCCTGCCCTTCCTAGAGGTAAGAGCCAAGTGTCCTGGGAGCTCCGCGAGCCTATCCGCGGATCTCTAGGTGCCTTGGCCGCGGAGCGGCACCGTTCCAAAGTGCGGTCCGGCGGATTTGGACCGGGTCATGGTAACCGATTTGCCCCAAACTCCCTGGGTAGATAGCCCTACATGTGCCCTTTCGAACGATGGTAGTCTTATTAGTGTGGCCCCAAGAGAACTGGAGATACGCGGGGCCAAAGTAGGTCAAGATTTGGCCGCGAAGGTCCACTTTGGCCCGGTACCGAGCAGCCGCCTTTCGTGGCCTACAAAATTAAAGCCACTCACTTTGTAGAGGAGACTTGGGGCTCCACGAGGGTGGTGAAAGCTAGTCTCTAGCCCCAAGGGTTCGGGAGATATAGGGCCGCAAAGTCGGTCCACATTCCCTATGGCGTTTCCCATGTTAAAGTTTCCCTATTGAGATTCCAATGTTAAATGGTCACCGGGACGAGGTCCGCTTCTCCCGGTACTGTGTCCCGGCCATAAGTGTGAGCCACACGCCCTTTGGTGAGCTCGTAGGGGAGCACTTGGGCTCTGCAGCAACACCAGAACCGAGTCTCTATCCCTTTTTTCGGGAGATATAGAGCCGCAAAGTCGGTGAAATTCCCTATGGCGATTTCAATGCATTCGACACTTAGTCATTTTCCTGAAAGTTCCCTATGGAGATTCCCATGTTAAATTTTCACCGGGACGAGGTCCACTTCTCCCGGTACTGTGACCCGGCCATAAGTGTGAGCCACACGCCCTTTGGTGAGCTCGTAGGGGAGGACTTGGGCTCTGCAACAACACCAGAAACGAGTCTCTAGCCCGAAAGGCACGCGAGATATAGAGCCGCAAAGTCGGTGAAATTTCCTATGGCGATTTCAATGCATTTGACACTTAGACGATTTTTCATGCGGTTCCGCGCACTTTGTTCCGCGGCCACGGGCCCGCCGTAGCTCTAATCCTGACACATTTTGGCTCACATAAACTAGAGATACTTGGCTTTCGAATGAGCCCGGGCTCGAATTTTTGTCACCCCGGGAAGGTGCATCGGGTGGGGGCATGTCGGTTTTGGTTTTGCCGCTCTTCGGCCGTGCAAGTGGGGAGCCTGCCCTTCCTAGAGGTAAGAGCCAAGTGTCCTGGGAGCTCCGCGAGCCTATCCGCGGATCTCTAGGTGCCTTGGCCGCGGAGCGGCACCGTTCCAAAGTGCGGTCCGGCGGATTTGGACCGGGTCATGGTAACCGATTTGCCCCAAACTCCCTGGGTAGATAGCCCTACATGTGCCCTTTCGAACGATGGTAGTCTTATTAGTGTGGCCCCAAGAGAACTGGAGATACGCGGGGCCAAATTAGGTCAAGATTTGGCCGCGAAGGTCCATTTTGGCCCGATACCGAGCAGCCGCCTTTCGTGGCCTACAAAATTAAAGCCACTCACTTTGTAGAGGAGACTTGGGGCTCCACGAGGGTGGTGAAAGCTAGTCTCTAGCCCCAAGGGTTCGGGAGATATAGGGCCGCAAAGTCGGTCCACATTCCCTATGGCGTTTCCCATGTTAAAGTTTCCCTATGGAGATTCCAATGTTAAATGGTCACCGGGACGAGGTCCGCTTCTCCCGGTACTGTGTCCCGGCCATAAGTGTGAGCCACACGCCCTTTGGTGAGCTCGTAGGGGAGCACTTGGGCTCTGCAGCAACACCAGAACCGAGTCTCTATCCCTTTTTTCGGGAGATATAGAGCCGCAAAGTCGGTGAAATTCCCTATGGCGATTTCAATGCATTTGACACTTAGTCATTTTCCTGAAAGTTCCCTATGGAGATTCCCATGTTAAATTTTCACCGGGACGAGGTCCACTTCTCCCGGTACTGTGACCCGGCCATAAGTGTGAGCCACACGCCCTTTGGTGAGCTCGTAGGGGAGGACTTGGGCTCTGCAACAACACCAGAAACGAGTCTCTAGCCCGAAAGGCACGCGAGATATAGAGCCGCAAAGTCGGTGAAATTTCCTATGGCGATTTCAATGCATTTGACACTTAGACGATTTTTCATGCGGTTCCGCGCACTTTGTTCCGCGGCCACGGGCCCGCCGTAGCTCTAATCCTGACACATTTTGGCTCACATAAACTAGAGATACTTGGCTTTCGAATGAGCCCGGGCTCGAATTTTTGTCACCCCGGGAAGGTGCATCGGGTGGGGGCATGTCGGTTTTGGTTTTGCCGCTCTTCGGCCGTGCAAGTGGGGAGCCTGCCCTTCCTAGAGGTAAGAGCCAAGTGTCCTGGGAGCTCCGCGAGCCTATCCGCGGATCTCTAGGTGCCTTGGCCGCGGAGCGGCACCGTTCCAAAGTGCGGTCCGGCGGATTTGGACCGGGTCATGGTAACCGATTTGCCCCAAACTCCCTGGGTAGATAGCCCTACATGTGCCCTTTCGAACGATGGTAGTCTTATTAGTGTGGCCCCAAGAGAACTGGAGATACGCGGGGCCAAAGTAGGTCAAGATTTGGCCGCGAAGGTCCACTTTGGCCCGGTACCGAGCAGCCGCCTTTCGTGGCCTACAAAATTAAAGCCACTCACTTTGTAGAGGAGACTTGGGGCTCCACGAGGGTGTTGAAAGCTAGTCTCTAGCCCCAAGGGTTCGGGAGATATAGGGCCGCAAAGTCGGTCCACATTCCCTATGGCGTTTCCCATGTTAAAGTTTCCCTATGGAGATTCCAATGTTAAATGGTCACCGGGACGAGGTCCGCTTCTCCCGGTACTGTGTCCCGGCCATAAGTGTGAGCCACACGCCCTTTGGTGAGCTCGTAGGGGAGCACTTGGGCTCTGCAGCAACACCAGAACCGAGTCTCTATCCCTTTTTTCGGGAGATATAGAGCCGCAAAGTCGGTGAAATTCCCTATGGCGATTTCAATGCATTCGACACTTAGTCATTTTCCTGAAAGTTCCCTATGGAGATTCCCATGTTAAATTTTCACCGGGACGAGGTCCTCTTCTCCCGGTACTGTGACCCGGCCATAAGTGTGAGCCACACGCCCTTTGGTGAGCTCGTAGGGGAGGACTTGGGCTCTGCAACAACACCAGAAACGAGTCTCTAGCCCGAAAGGCACGCGAGATATAGAGCCGCAAAGTCGGTGAAATTTCCTATGGCGATTTCAATGCATTTGACACTTAGACGATTTTTCATGCGGTTCCGCGCACTTTGTTCCGCGGCCACGGGCCCGCCGTAGCTCTAATCCTGACACATTTTGGCTCACAAAAACTAGAGATGCTTGGCTTTCGAATGAGCCCGGGCTCGAATTTTTGTCACCCCGGGAAGGTGCATCGGGGGGGGGCATGTCGGTTTTGGTTTTGCCGCTCGTCGGCCGTGCAAGTGGGGAGCCTGCCCTTCCTAGAGGTAAGAGCCAAGTGTCCTGGGAGCTCCGCGAGCCTATCCGCGGATCTCTAGGTGCCTTGGCCGCGGAGCGGCACCGTTCCAAAGTGCGGTCCGGCGGATTTGGACCGGGTCATGGTAACCGATTTGCCCCAAACTCCCTGGGTAGATAGCCCTACATGTGCCCTTTCGAACGATGGTAGTCTTATTAGTGTGGCCCCAAGAGAACTGGAGATACGCGGGGCCAAAGTAGGTCAAGATTTGGCCGCGAAGGTCCACTTTGGCCCGGTACCGAGCAGCCGCCTTTCGTGGCCTACAAAATTAAAGCCACTCACTTTGTAGAGGAGACTTGGGGCTCCACGAGGGTGGTGAAAGCTAGTCTCTAGCCCCAAGGGTTCGGGAGATATAGGGCCGCAAAGTCGGTCCACATTCCCTATGGCGTTTCCCATGTTAAAGTTTCCCTATGGAGATTCCAATGTTAAATGGTCACCGGGACGAGGTCCGCTTCTCCCGGTACTGTGTCCCGGCCATAAGTGTGAGCCACACGCCCTTTGGTGAGCTCGTAGGGGAGCACTTGGGCTCTGCAGCAACACCAGAACCGAGTCTCTATCCCTTTTTTCGGGAGATATAGAGCCGCAAAGTCGGTGAAATTCCCTATGGCGATTTCAATGCATTCGACACTTAGTCATTTTCCTGAAAGTTCCCTATGGAGATTCCCATGTTAAATTTTCACCGGGACGAGGTCCACTTCTCCCGGTACTGTGACCCGGCCATAAGTGTGAGCCACACGCCCTTTGGTGAGCTCGTAGGGGAGCACTTGGGCTCTGCAGCAACACCAGAACCGAGTCTCTATCCCTTTTTTCGGGAGATATAGAGCCGCAAAGTCGGTGAAATTCCCTATGGCGATTTCAATGCATTCGACACTTAGTCATTTTCCTGAAAGTTCCCTATGGAGATTCCCATGTTAAATTTTCACCGGGACGAGGTCCACTTCTCCCGGTACTGTGACCCGGCCATAAGTGTGAGCCACACGCCCTTTGGTGAGCTCGTAGGGGAGGACTTGTGCTCTGCAACAACACCAGAAACGAGTCTCTAGCCCGAAAGGCACGCGAGATATAGAGCCGCAAAGTCGGTGAAATTTCCTATGGCGATTTCAATGCATTTGACACTTAGACGATTTTTCATGCGGTTCCGCGCACTTTGTTCCGCGGCCACGGGCCCGCCGTAGCTCTAATCCTGACACATTTTGGCTCACATAAACTAGAGATACTTGGCTTTCGAATGAGCCCGGGCTCGAATTTTTGTCACCCCGGGAAGGTGCATCGGGTGGGGGCATGTCGGTTTTGGTTTTGCCGCTCTTCGGCCGTGCAAGTGGGGAGCCTGCCCTTCCTAGAGGTAAGAGCCAAGTGTCCTGGGAGCTCCGCGAGCCTATCCGCGGATCTCTAGGTGCCTTGGCCGCGGAGCGGCACCGTTCCAAAGTGCGGTCCGGCGGATTTGGACCGGGTCATGGTAACCGATTTGCCCCAAACTCCCTGGGTAGATAGCCCTACATGTGCCCTTTCGAACGATGGTAGTCTTATTAGTGTGGCCCCAAGAGAACTGGAGATACGCGGGGCCAAATTAGGTCAAGATTTGGCCGCGAAGGTCCACTTTGGCCCGGTACCGAGCAGCCGCCTTTCGTGGCCTACAAAATTAAAGCCACTCACTTTGTAGAGGAGACTTGGGGCTCCACGAGGGTGGTGAAAGCTAGTCTCTAGCCCCAAGGGTTCGGGAGATATAGGGCCGCAAAGTCGGTCCACATTCCCTATGGCGTTTCCCATGTTAAAGTTTCCCTATGGAGATTCCAATGTTAAATGGTCACCGGGACGAGGTCCGCTTCTCCCGGTACTGTGTCCCGGCCATAAGTGTGAGCCACACGCCCTTTGGTGAGCTCGTAGGGGAGGACTTGGGCTCTGCAACAACACCAGAACCGAGTCTCTATCCCTTTTTTCGGGAGATATAGAGCCGCAAAGTCGGTGAAATTCCCTATGGCGATTTCAATGCATTCGACACTTAGTCATTTTCCTGAAAGTTCCCTATGGAGATTCCCATGTTAAATTTTCACCGGGACGAGGTCCGCTTCTCCCGGTACTGTGTCCCGGCCATAAGTGTGAGCCACACGCCCTTTGGTGAGCTCGTAGGGGAGGACTTGGGCTCTGCAACAACACCAGAAACGAGTCTCTAGCCCGAAAGGCACGCGAGATATAGAGCCGCAAAGTCGGTGAAATTTCCTATGGCGATTTCAATGCATTTGACACTTAGACGATTTTTCATGCGGTTCCGCGCACTTTGTTCCGCGGCCACGGGCCCGCCGTAGCTCTAATCCTGACACATTTTGGCTCACATAAACTAGAGATACTTGGCTTTCGAATGAGCCCGGGCTCGAATTTTTGTCACCCCGGGAAGGTGCATCGGGTGGGGGCATGTCGGTTTTGGTTTTGCCGCTCTTCGGCCGTGCAAGTGGGGAGCCTGCCCTTCCTAGAGGTAAGAGCCAAGTGTCCTGGGAGCTCCGCGAGCCTATCCGCGGATCTCTAGGTGCCTTGGCCGCGGAGCGGCACCGTTCCAAAGTGCGGTCCGGCGGATTTGGACCGGGTCATGGTAACCGATTTGCCCCAAACTCCCTGGGTAGATAGCCCTACATGTGCCCTTTCGAACGATGGTAGTCTTATTAGTGTGGCCCCAAGAGAACTGGAGATACGCGGGGCCAAAGTAGGTCAAGATTTGGCCGCGAAGGTCCACTTTGGCCCGGTACCGAGCAGCCGCCTTTCGTGGCCTACAAAATTAAAGCCACTCACTTTGTAGAGGAGACTTGGGGCTCCACGAGGGTGTTGAAAGCTAGTCTCTAGCCCCAAGGGTTCGGGAGATATAGGGCCGCAAAGTCGGTCCACATTCCCTATGGCGTTTCCCATGTTAAAGTTTCCCTATGGAGATTCCAATGTTAAATGGTCACCGGGACGAGGTCCGCTTCTCCCGGTACTGTGTCCCGGCCATAAGTGTGAGCCACACGCCCTTTGGTGAGCTCGTAGGGGAGCACTTGGGCTCTGCAGCAACACCAGAACCGAGTCTCTATCCCTTTTTTCGGGAGATATAGAGCCGCAAAGTCGGTGAAATTCCCTATGGCGATTTCAATGCATTCGACACTTAGTCATTTTCCTGAAAGTTCCCTATGGAGATTCCCATGTTAAATTTTCACCGGGACGAGGTCCACTTCTCCCGGTACTGTGACCCGGCCATAAGTGTGAGCCACACGCCCTTTGGTGAGCTCGTAGGGGAGGACTTGGGCTCTGCAACAACACCAGAAACGAGTCTCTAGCCCGAAAGGCACGCGAGATATAGAGCCGCAAAGTCGGTGAAATTTCCTATGGCGATTTCAATGCATTTGACACTTAGACGATTTTTCATGCGGTTCCGCGCACTTTGTTCCGCGGCCACGGGCCCGCCGTAGCTCTAATCCTGACACATTTTGGCTCACATAAACTAGAGATACTTGGCTTTCGAATGAGCCCGGGCTCGAATTTTTGTCACCCCGGGAAGGTGCATCGGGTGGGGGCATGTCGGTTTTGGTTTTGCCGCTCTTCGGCCGTGCAAGTGGGGAGCCTGCCCTTCCTAGAGGTAAGAGCCAAGTGTCCTGGGAGCTCCGCGAGCCTATCCGCGGATCTCTAGGTGCCTTGGCCGCGGAGCGGCACCGTTCCAAAGTGCGGTCCGGCGGATTTGGACCGGGTCATGGTAACCGATTTGCCCCAAACTCCCTGGGTAGATAGCCCTACATGTGCCCTTTCGAACGATGGTAGTCTTATTAGTGTGGCCCCAAGAGAACTGGAGATACGCGGGGCCAAAGTAGGTCAAGATTTGGCCGCGAAGGTCCACTTTGGCCCGGTACCGAGCAGCCGCCTTTCGTGGCCTACAAAATTAAAGCCACTCTCTTTGTAGAGGAGACTTGGGGCTCCACGAGGGTGTTGAAAGCTAGTCTCTAGCCCCAAGGGTTCGGGAGATATAGGGCCGCAAAGTCGGTCCACATTCCCTATGGCGTTTCCCATGTTAAAGTTTCCCTATGGAGATTCCAATGTTAAATGGTCACCGGGACGAGGTCCGCTTTTCCCGGTACTGTGTCCCGGCCATAAGTGTGAGCCACACGCCCTTTGGTGAGCTCGTAGGGGAGCACTTGGGCTCTGCAGCAACACCAGAACCGAGTCTCTATCCCTTTTTTCGGGAGATATAGAGCCGCAAAGTCGGTGAAATTCCCTATGGCGATTTCAATGCATTCGACACTTAGTCATTTTCCTGAAAGTTCCCTATGGAGATTCCCATGTTAAATTTTCACCGGGACGAGGTCCACTTCTCCCGGTACTGTGACCCGGCCATAAGTGTGAGCCACACGCCCTTTGGTGAGCTCGTAGGGGAGGACTTGGCTCTGCAACAACACCAGAAACGAGTCTCTAGCCCGAAAGGCACGCGAGATATAGAGCCGCAAAGTCGGTGAAATTTCCTATGGCGATTTCAATGCATTTGACACTTAGACGATTTTTCATGCGGTTCCGCGCACTTTGTTCCGCGGCCACGGGCCCGCCGTAGCTCTAATCCTGACACATTTTGGCTCACATAAACTAGAGATACTTGGCTTTCGAATGAGCCCGGGCTCGAATTTTTGTCCACCCCGGGAAGGTGCATCGGGTGGGGGCATGTCGGTTTTGGTTTTGCCGCTCTTCGGCCGTGCAAGTGGGGAGCCTGCCCTTCCTAGAGGTAAGAGCCAAGTGTCCTGGGAGCTCCGCGAGCCTATCCGCGGATCTCTAGGTGCCTTGGCCGCGGAGCGGCACCGTTCCAAAGTGCGGTCCGGCGGATTTGGACCGGGTCATGGTAACCGATTTGCCCCAAACTCCCTGGGTAGATAGCCCTACATGTGCCCTTTCGAACGATGGTAGTCTTATTAGTGTGGCCCCAAGAGAACTGGAGATACACGGGGCCAAATTAGGTCAAGATTTGGCCGCGAAGGTCCATTTTGGCCCGATACCGAGCAGCCGCCTTTCGTGGCCTACAAAATTAAAGCCACTCACTTTGTAGAGGAGACTTGGGGCTCCACGAGGGTGGTGAAAGCTAGTCTCTAGCCCCAAGGGTTCGGGAGCTATAGGGCCGCAAAGTCGGTCCACATTCCCTATGGCGTTTCCCATGTTAAAGTTTCCCTATGGAGATTCCAATGTTAAATGGTCACCGGGACGAGGTCCGCTTCTCCCGGTACTGTGTCCCGGCCATAAGTGTGAGCCACACGCCCTTTGGTGAGCTCGTAGGGGAGCACTTGGGCTCTGCAGCAACACCAGAACCGAGTCTCTATCCCTTTTTTCGGGAGATATAGAGCCGCAAAGTCGGTGAAATTCCCTATGGCGATTTCAATGCATTCGACACTTAGTCATTTTCCTGAAAGTTCCCTATGGAGATTCCCATGTTAAATTTTCACCGGGACGAGGTCCACTTCTCCCGGTACTGTGACCCGGCCATAAGTGTGAGCCACACGCCCTTTGGTGAGCTCGTAGGGGAGGACTTGGGCTCTGCAACAACACCAGAAAACGAGTCTCTAGCCCGAAAGGCACGCGAGATATAGAGCCGCAAAGTCGGTGAAATTTCCTATGGCGATTTCAATGCATTTGACACTTAGACGATTTTTCATGCGGTTCCGCGCACTTTGTTCCGCGGCCACGGGCCCGCCGTAGCTCTAATCCTGACACATTTTGGCTCACATAAACTAGAGATACTTGGCTTTCGAATGAGCCCGGGCTCGAATTTTTGTCACCCCGGGAAGGTGCATCGGGTGGGGGCATGTCGGTTTTTGGTTTTTGCCGCTCTTCGGCCGTGCAAGTGGGGAGCCTGCCCTTCCTAGAGTAAGAGCCAAGTGTCCTGGGAGCTCCGCGAGCCTATCCGCGGATCTCTAGGTGCCTTGGCCGCGGAGCGGCACCGTTTCCAAAGTGCGGTCCGGCGGATTTGGACCGGGTCATGGTAACCGATTTGCCCCAAACTCCCTGGGTAGATAGCCCTACATGTGCCCTTTCGAACGATGGTAGTCTTATTAGTGTGGCCCCAAGAGAACTGGAGATACGCGGGGCCAAAGTAGGTCAAGATTTGGCCGCGAAGGTCCACTTTGGCCGGTACCGAGCAGCCGCCTTTCGTGGCCTACAAAATTAAAGCCACTCACTTTGTAGAGGAGACTTGGGGCTCCACGAGGGTGGTGAAAGCTAGTCTCTAGCCCCAAGGGTTCGGGAGATATAGGGCCGCAAAAGTCGGTCCACATTCCCTATGGCGTTTCCCATGTTAAAGTTTCCCTATGGAGATTCCAATGTTAAATGGTCACCGGGACGAGGTCCGCTTCTCCCGGTACTGTGTCCCGGCCATAAGTGTGAGCCACACGCCCTTTGGTGAGCTCGTAGGGGAGCACTTGGGCTCTGCAGCAACACCAGAACCGAGTCTCTATCCCTTTTTTCGCGAGAGATATAGAGCCGCAAAAGTCGGTGAAATTCCCTATGGCGATGTCAATGCATTCGACACTTAGTCATTTTCCTGAAAGTTCCCTATGGAGATTCCATGTTAAATTTTCACCGGGACGAGGTCCACTTCTCCCGGTACTGTGACCCGGCCATAAGTGTGAGCCACACGCCCTTTGGTGAGCTCGTAGGGGAGGACTTGGGCTCTGCAACAACACCAGAAACGAGTCTCTAGCCCGAAAGGCACGCGAGATATAGAGCCGCAAAGTCGGTGAAATTTCCTATGGCGATTTCAATGCATTTGACACTTAGACGATTTTTCATGCGGTTCCGCGCACTTTGTTCCGCGGCCACGGGCCCGCCGTAGCTCTAATCCTGACACATTTTGGCTCACATAAACTAGAGATACTTGGCTTTCGAATGAGCCCGGGCTCGAATTTTTGTCACCCCGGGAAGGTGCATCGGGTGGGGGCATGTCGGTTTTGGTTTTGCCGCTCTTACGG
>NW_027209809.1:0-7165 GCF_027789765.1 Dendropsophus ebraccatus | reverse complement strand
GAAAAGCACAGGAGAGAAGCATGGGGGAGAGAAGCATGGGGGAGAGAAGCATGGGGGAGAGAAGCATGGGGGAGAGAAGCATGGGGGAGAGAAGCATGGGGAGAGAAGCATGGGGGAGAGAAGCAGGGGGGGAGAAGCACAGGAGAGAAGCAGGGGGGAGAGAAGCACAGGAGAGAAGTAGGGGAGAGAAGTATGGTGGAGAGAAGCACAGGGGGGGAGAAGAAAACAGGCCCAGGTTTCACACTGAGTGAGTATAAATACATTTAGAATCTATATTATTAACTATATGTATAATATGTACTGTTTTAGTGTCATTTTGTGCCATTTTGGTTGGTGGTGTGCCCCGGGATTTTTAAGTATAAAAAGTGTGCCGTGGCTCAAAAAAGGTTGAAAATCACTGGTATAAAGCACCAGCAGGTGCTTTATAACG
This sequence comes from Dendropsophus ebraccatus, assembly GCF_027789765.1. Lineage (NCBI taxonomy): Eukaryota > Metazoa > Chordata > Amphibia > Anura > Hylidae > Dendropsophus > Dendropsophus ebraccatus. The sequence continues at coordinate 6,735 of NW_027209809.1, read as the reverse complement.
GAGAAAATGACTTTTATTCCCCGGCTCGTGACTAGATACAAGCGGGGAAATAGTCATGGTGGGTGGCTCCCCGCTCGTATCAAGTCACAGCGCTCTGCCTGTCAATCATCCCCTCTGAGCGCGCTGACAGGCAGAGCGCAGTGACTAGATACGAGCGGGGAGCCGCCCACCATGACTACTTCCCCGCTCGTATCTAGTCACGAGTCGGGGAATAAAAGTCATTTTCTCCGTTATAAAGCACCTGCTGCGGTCGCGGCCGGTACGTGCCGCGGCCGCTCCAGGTGCTTTATACAATGATCCAGGGAACCATATCAGCCCAAACGGCCGCGGCCACTCCAGGTGCTTTATACAATGATCCAGGGAACCATATCAGCCCAAACGGCCGCGACCACTCCAGGTGCTTTATACAATGATCCAGGGAACCATATCAGCCCAAACGGGCTTTGCAAACCGCACCTGAACTGGAGACAAGAGTAGGGGGAAAAGTGGCCATGTTTTTGTAGCGCTGTATAACCCCTTTAAAGCCGTAGCTTTGTCATTTTTCCACCTACAGGACCAATTGCCCTTTGTAATGTCGCGTTTGCACAGAGAGATTTATCTGACAGATTTTGGAAGCCAAAGCCAGGAATGGATTTGAAAAGAGCAGAAATCTCAGCCTTTCCTTTATGGCCTGTTCCCTGCTCATAGTCTGTTCCTGGCTTTGGCTTAAAAAATCTGGCAGATAAAAATCTCTGTGTAAAGGCACCCTAACTATTATAGTGTTGCGTTTACACAGGCAGATTTATCTGACAGATTTTGGAAGCCAAAGCCAGGAATGGATTTGAAAAGAGGAGAAATCTTAGTCTTTCCTTTATAACCTGTTCCCTGTTTAGTCTGTTCCTGGTTTTGGCTTCAAAGATCTGTCAAATAAATCTGCCTGTGTAAACGCACCATTAGTCTAAGAAGGGAGTTTAGCAGCAGAGCTCGCTTTATAGACAGTGGAGGAGTTTTATCAAGATGCGCCCCTGGTCTACAGCACGAAAAAGAGGAAGATTTGCCCCTTTTCTGTGGCATACACCAGCCATATCCCCCACTTGCCTGATGGGTAGACGCAGGGCCGGCGTTAGGGGGGGGGCAAAGTGGGCACTTGCCTGGGGCCCCCACCCCCCCGGGGCCCCCTAGTTCCTTCCTTCGTTAGTGGAGCAGGAAGCAGAGCAGCACAAGCAGCTCCCCTGCTCCACGAAGGACTGCAGGCTGACTGTGCCCTACAGAAGAGGAGGAACGGCAAGCCCAGGTAAAGAAAAGGAGGCGGGGCGGGGGGCGGGGGGGTTGTTAGAGGGTCACGGAGGCTGGGGGCGGGACTTACGACCAGGGGGCGGGGCTTACGGTCGCGGGTGGGCGGGGCCTCGGGGGTCTTTATAAAACAGTAACCCCCTCCCCATATACTAGCCTAGCGAACAGTATACAGGAAGGGGGCAGGGGATCTTGTATGATGCAGTCCCCCCTTCCACCATATACTGTTCAGGGCCCTCCACCCTCTGTATCTACGGGCACCAGGCCCTGAGCAGTACATGATGGAGGTGGGTGCTGAATCACACAGGATCCCCTCCCCCATTCAGGGCCTAGTGAGCAGTATATGGGGAGGGGATGCTGTATGATACAGTACCCTCACATCTCTCCCCTGCTCTACTACTACCCCCAATACTGCTCTACTACTACCCCCAATACTGCTCTATTACTACCCCCAATACTGCCCTACTACTACCCCCAATACTACTCCTAATACTGCCCTACTACTACCCCCAATACTGCCCTACTACTATCCCCAATACTACTCCTAATACTGCTCTACTACTACCCCCAATACTGCCCTACTACTACCCCCAATACTACTCCTAATACTGCCCTACTATTACCCCCAATACTACTCCTAATACTGCCCTACTACTACCCCCAATACTACTCCTAATACTGCCCTACTACTACCCCCAATACTACTCCTAATACTGCCCTACTACTACCCCCAATACTACTCCTAATACTGCCCTACTACTACCCCCAATACTAATCCTAATACTGCTCTACTACTACCCCCAATACTGCCCTACTACTATCCCCAATACTACTCCTAATACTGCTCTACTACTACCCCCAATACTGCTCTACTACTACCCCCAATACTGCGCTACTACTACCCCCAATACTACTCCTAATACTGCTCTACTACTACCCCCAATACTGCTCTACTACTACCCCCAATACTGCCCTACTACTATCCCCAATACTACTCCTAATACTGCTCTACTACTACCCCCAATACTGCCCTACTACTATCCCCAATACTACTCCTAATACTGCTCTACTACTACCCCCAATACTGCCCTACTACTACCCCCAATACTACTCCTAATACTGCCCTACTATTACCCCCAATACTACTCCTAATACTGCCCTACTACTACCCCCAATACTGCCCTACTACTACCCCCAATACTACTCCTAATACTTCCCTACTACTACCCCCAATACTACCCCCAATACTGCTCTACTACTACCCCCAATACTACTCCTAATACTGCTCTACTACTACCCCCCACTACTGCTCTACTACTACCCCAATACTACTCCTAATACTGCTCTACTACTACCCCCAATACTACTCCTAATACTGCTCTACTACTACCCCAATACTACTCCTAATACTGCTCTACTACTACCCCTAATAGTGCCCTACTACTACCACCCCCAATACAACTCCTAATACTGCTCTACTACTACCCCCAATACTGCTCTACTACTACCCCAATACTGCTCTAACTGCTACCAAACCCCAATACTGTTCTACTACTACCCCAATACTACTCCTAATACTGCTCTACTACTACCCCCAATACTGCTCTACTACTACCCCCAATACTACTCCTAATACTGCTCTACTACTACCCCCATACTGCTCTACTACTACCCCCAATACTACTCCTAATACTGCCCTACTACTACCCCCAATACTGCCCTACTACCACCCCCAATACTACTCCTAATACAGCTCTACTACTACCCCCAATACTGCTCTACTACTACCCCCATTACTACTCCTAATACTGCCCTACTACTACCCCCAATACTGCCCTACTACTACCCCCAATACTACTCCTAATACTGCTCTACTACTACCCCCAATAGTGCCCTACTACTACCACCCCCAATACTACTCCTAATACAGCTCTACTACTACCCCCAATACTGCCCTACTACTACCCCCAATACTGCTCTACTACTACCCCCAATACTACTCCTAATACTGCTCTACTACTACCCCCAATACTGCTCTACTACTACCCCCAATACTGCCCTACTACTACTCCAAATACTACTAATACTGCTCTACTACTACCCCCAATACTGCTCTACTACCACCCCCAATACTACTCCTAATACTGCTCTACTACTACCCCCAATACTGCTCTACTACCACCCCCAATACTACTCCTAATACTGCTCTACTACTACCCCCAATACTGCTCTACTACTACCCCCAATACTACTCCTAATACTGCTCTACTACTACCCCCACTACTGCTCTACTACTACCCCCAATACTACTCCTAATACTGCTCTACTACTACCCCCAATACTGCTCTACTACTACCCCCAATACTACCCCCAATACTGCTCTACTACTACCCCCAATACTACTCCTAATACTGCTCTACTACTACCCCCAATACTACTCCTAATACTGCCCTACTACTACCCCCAATACTACTCCTAATACTGCTCTACTACTACCCCCAATACTGCTCTACTACTACCCCCAATACTACTCCTAATACTGCCCTACTACTATCCCAAATACTACTAATACTGCTCTACTACTACCCCCAATACTGCTCTACTACCACCCCCAATACTACTCCTAATACTGCTCTACTACTACCCCCAATACTGCTCTACTACCACCCCCAATACTACTCCTAATACTGCTCTACTACTACCCCCAATACTGCTCTACTACTACCCCCAATACTACTCCTAATACTGCTCTACTACTACCACCCACTACTGCTCTACTACTACCCCCAATACTACTCCTAATACTGCTCTACTACTACCCCCAATACTGCTCTACTACTACCCCCAATACTACCCCCAATACTGCTCTACTACTACCCCCAATACTAATCCTAATACTGCTCTACTACTACCCCCAATAGTGCCCTACTACTACCACCCCCAATACTCCAATACTGCTCTACTACTACCCCCAATACTGCTCTACTACTACCCCCAATACTGCTCTACTACTACCCCAATACTGCTCTACTACTACCAACCCCCAATACTGCTCTACTACTACCCCCAATACTACTCCTAATACTGCTCTACTACTACCCCCAATACTGCTCTACTACTACCCCCAATACTACTCCTAATACTGCTCTACTACTACCCCCAATACTGCTCTACTACTACCCCCAATACTGCTCTACTACCCCCCAATACTGCCCTACTACTACCCCACAATACTAACTCCTAATACTGCTCTACTACTACCCCCAATAGTGCCCTACTACTACCACCCCCAATACAACTTCTAATACAGCTCTACTACTACCCCCAATACTGCTCTACTACTACCCCCAATACTGCTCTACTACTACCCCAATACTGCTCTACTGCTACCAACCCCCAATACTGCTCTACTACTACCCCCAATACTACTCCTAATACTGCTCTACTACTACCCCCAATACTGTTCTACTACTACCCCCAATACTACTCCTAATACTGCCCTACTACTACCCCAATACTGCTCTACTACTACCCCCAATACTACTCCTAATACTGCTCTACTACTACCCCCAATACTGCCCTACTACTACCCCCTATACTGCTCTACTACTATCCCCAATACTACTCCTAATACTGCTCTACTACTACCCCCAATAGGGCCCTACTACTACCACCCCCAATACTACTCCTAATACTGCTCTACTACTACCCCCAATACTGCTCTACTACTACCCCCAATACTACTCCTAATACTGCCCTACTACTACCCCCAATACTGCCCTACTACTACCCCCAATACTACTCCTAATACTGCTCTACTACTACCCCCAATACTGCCCTACTACTACCACCCCCAATACTACTCCTAATACAGCTCTACTACTACCCCCAATACTGCCCTACTACTACCCCCAATAGTGCTCTACTACTACCCCCAATACTACTCCTAATACTGCTCTACTACTACCCCCAATACTGCCCTACTACTACCCCCAATACTACTCCTAATACTGCCCTACTACTATCCCAAATACTACTAATACTGCTCTACTACTACCCCCAATACTGCTCTACTACCACCCCCAATACTACTCCTAATACTGCTCTACTACTACCCCCAATACTGCTCTACTACTACCCCCAATACTACTCCTAATACTGCTCTACTACTACCCCCAATACTACTCCTAATACTGCTCTACTACTACCCCCAATAGTGCCCTACTACTACCACCCCCAATACAACTCCTAATACAGCTCTACTACTACCCCCAATACTGCTCTACTACTACCCCAATACTGCTCTACTGCTACCAACCCCCAATACTGCTCTACTACTACCCCCAATACTACTCCTAATACTGCTCTACTACTACCCCCAATACTGCTCTACTACTACCCCCCAATACTACTCCTAATACTGCTCTACTACTACCCCCCAATACTGCTCTACTACTACCCCCAATACTACTCCTAATACTGCTCTACTACTACCCCCAATACTACTCCTAATACTGCTCTACTACTACCCCCAATACTGCTCTACTACTACCCCCAATACTACTCCTAATACTGCTCTACTACTACCCCAATACTGCTCTACTACTACCCCCAATACTACTCCTAATACTGCCCTACTACTACCCCCAATACTGCCCTACTACTACCCCCAATACTACTCCTAATACTGCTCTACTACTACCCCCAATAGGGCCCTACTACTACCACCCCCAATACTACTCCTAATACAGCTCTACTACTACCCCCAATACTGCTCTACTACTACCCCACAATACTACTCCTAATACTGCCCTACTACTACCCCCAATACTGCCCTACTACTACCCCCAATACTGCTCTACTACTACCCCCAATACTACTCATAATACTGCTCTACCACTACCCCCAATAGGACCCTACTACTACCACCCCCAATACTACTCCTAATACAGCTCTACTACTACCCCCAATACTGCTCTACTACTACCCCCAATACTACTCCTAATACTGCCCTACTACTACCCCCAATACTGCCCTACTACTACCCCCAATACTACTCCTAATACTGCTCTACTACTACCCCCAATAGTGCCCTACTACTACCACCCCCAATACTACTCCTAATACTGCTCTACTACTACCCCCAATACTGCTCTACTACTACCCCAATTACTGCTCTACTACTCCCCCCAATACTACTCCTAATACTGCCCTACTACTACCCCCCAATACTACTCCTAATACTCCTCTACTACCCCCAATACTGCCTCTACTACTACCCCCTAATACTAACTCCTAATACTGCTCTACTACTACCCTACCCAATAGTGCCCTACTACTACCACCCCAATACAACTTCTATACGCTCTACTCTACCCCCAATACTGCGCTACTACTACCCCCCCAATACTGCTCTACTGCTACCCCCATACTACTACTAATACTGCTGTCCTAATACCCCCA
>NW_027209808.1:0-7307 GCF_027789765.1 Dendropsophus ebraccatus | reverse complement strand
AAGTAGTTTACTACAGTAAAATATATAATATTTCTAAGGAGTAGTTACTACTACTGTATATATATGTTTTTTTTGCTAAGTGCATTGAATCCACATCTCTGTTGCCTCTTGATGTAGATTCAAATGGGGGAGGGATAGAGAGTGAATGGAAATGGGAGCAGCCCATTTTGATGTAGTAGTCATTTTGATGTTTTAATTTTTATTTAATTTTTTTTAATTATTTTTGAATAGGATGTTTTTTATTACTTAGATTGGTTTGATATTTTCAAATTGTAAAGTGATGAAATGTAATTGAAAGCCCAATAATATGAAAGTTTAAAAGTTTTCATTTGTAGATTGTCCCAGATTTTTTCAAAGAGGATGACACAAGACGCAAGGATATATGGTGACCGCCATGCAGCGTGATTTCCACTGCAGAAAACCGCTCCTGCCATAAGCTGGAGGTGAGACAATCACTGAGAACATGTAGGATGGTTGAAGGTACCTGTGCAGATGTCTATATGAAGCCACCATTATGGTTAATTGGCAAATTAGAGATTTGTTTTGGTCCTGGGCTTACCAAAACACTGTAAAAAAAAAAAACTGTTCAAGAGAAGAAGAAAAGCTGCCATAGAGCGGCTGACGCAACGTTCACGCAGACAAACCCTGAGCCTAAGGGTGATGGATGATGGATGAAGCTGGTGATGCTGTTGTTTCTGTGCTATTCCAAGGTAACAGCGTACAAAGCGTACAAGGGAACGGGGAGATGTTTCCAGTCCCTTCCTGAGGTAACGTACATAGTGTACAGGTGGAGGGGAGATGTGGATCTGTTTGTTTTTAAGTCTTTTCCAAGACAATCAGCACAAGCTGTGAGACCAGCGGATGGAGAAAGTACAGGTAAAGATGGCATCCAATAACTATTTGCCGACAGCCTTTGTATCCCACTGTAAGTTATCTGACAAACCAGCAGAAGGAAGCCATGTGTAATGTGATGTAGTATCCTCAGATTGGGGCGGCCCAGGGGACAACAAATATAGCAGAGAGGGGTTGTGTACGGCTGTATTGTCTACACCTGTCATAACCTACTGTAGTAACACCGTAAAGTGCCTGTCTGCATAGTCTGTCATCTTCCTGCCTGTTTCAGGAATGTAAGTGGACGTCATCCACCTGCCGCAGGTGGTGCCTATATGGTATGTCCTTGTCTGTATTGGTGTCTTCTTTACAGGTCAGACAAAACCTAGGGAAACGACAAAGCCAATGTCTAGGTGATACTATGGCCTTAAAGACCGATATAACTGAGGCCAAGAGTCCAAGTGTCTGTAAAGAGGCCTGTCAGTCAAAAGATGGGTTTAGGATAAAGGATCCTACCAATGCTACTATTACAAAAAGGATCATATGATATATGATTATTCTCATAATAAGGTCTTGAAACCTTAGGTTGTGTATCGTTTACACTTTGCTTTTATTTATATGGTGGTTATCTTATGTGTATATATGATGATCTCAGTCAGACAAGAGCAATTCAGTAGGATCGAAATATTATATCGGTATTAAGCGCCCAGTTACTTCATATTATTGGTGTATGTATTATACTATATGATTATTTACAGGAAGAGGATGTGACCAGTCATTAGACCTGTGTGATCTAATCATAAAGATGTTTTCTAGGTACAAAATGAAGTAAAAAGACTAAAAAGAAGTGGAAATTTTGAGAATCTCTTACTGACGAGTGTGAATTCACTATCTGGTTATTATAAGTGATCTAGTGGTTACATAGTAGGTCACATTGTGGAGATTTTATTGCATTCACCTGTTATGCTGTTTTTGGTTTATGTTTCAATCAACTTTATTATTTTTGCTTTTGCTATGAGATAAGATTTTGCTGACATCTAAACTTTCCCTTTTCAGAAACTTTTTAAAGTTATTTGTTGTGACTTTCAATACCCACATGATGCTGAAGTGGTAGAGTCCTTGTTATAGAGTCACGTCTGTTATATACAAGTGACAAGACAATAAGGTTTTGTTATTTTTGATAAAATCCGGAGAGGTATTTGTCATATATATATATAGTAGTTTGGGTATTGACAATAAGCTTTTATTTGTTTTGTTGTAACTAAGCTGTATATTGGCGTATACTGTACAGACTCATCCATGTTTAGTATTTTCTTTCGGTTATTGCAGATCTCACTACCACATCTGTAAGTTTGTTCCGCCATCTATAACTTTCAATAAAATGTATGGTACTATTTTTGTCTATCCTATGGTGATGCCCATAAACTAATAGGAGTCCTTCAGGGTCTCATCCAAGTGGTCTTATGCATAATACTGATCTGTTTGCCAGTAAAAGTGTTTATGTGTATTTTCTTTCGCAATAAACCCTCGAAAGAGGAGAAGATCAATTCTTAGATAAAGAGTAACTAACTGTTGTTTTCCCTTCCTTTTCCGGTTCTCTGAATCTGTGTCGCCTGGAACATTTCTGGAGGTTGGATGCTGGACAAGTACTTGGAGGATGGGTTCACCCTATGGAGAAGATGTGACCCCTGAGCAACCTGCGGCTCAGACATATCTTTGGAACCTCTGGCTATGTACCAACCACAGTGATTCCAGTCCAAGCTTCACGGATGTCAAATGGGGGAATGATAAGGCCAGATTAGGGATTTTACCTACTTGCACCGTACCTATATGACTACACCTATATATATTGCCCTCTAAGAGACTGGAGAATGATCAGAGGGTGACAGAGAGATGTTCTGAAGATGAAGAAGAGGAATGCTGAAGCACGTCACTGAGAACAACTCCTGGAAGTTATCATTTGTAGACACAATCCCAAGGACCACAGAGACCTTATCTATAAACAATTTATGGAAAACAACTACATTGTGCTCTTAGATTCATGAAAAAGTATCATTGTACAGAATGTATTGTTTTAAACTTTTGAATAATAATAATGAATACTAATATAGATGCCATTGCGCATGACTGAATATCTTAAATCACTAGCACCGCCTCATCTATGTCTTATTAGCATTTGTTACCGCCCACTATATTTTATCTGTCTATAAAATGTGATTACCATAATAAAACTTGGGCCATTTCTCCAGGCTTATAATCATGATACATTGTCTTATCTGTGTCCATGACGTATAAGTAACGAGTGGGAACACTGCAGGATTCCAACTCTAGATATAATTTAACAAACCATCCTTTACTGGGTTTTCGTCTCTCTCCATAGAGAGATGTCAACATATAAATTTAGTCTTATCAGTCACCTAGGTAAAGTTTCAAGCCATCCTGAACTCATTAAGGAATCCAGTTTTACCATTAATCCAAGTAAGTTTGCCATGGGGATGGAAGAGGCCCGATACCTGGGGTACATTGTGGGAAGAGGGGAAATAAAACCCAGCTAAATGAAATAGAGGAATTCAAAACTGGCCCCGCCCACTTAACAAAAACAGATCAGGGCATTCAGAGGAATTGTGGGTATTATAGAAGATTCATCCCCAAATTTGTAGAGCTAGCGGTTCCCCTAACGGACCAAACAAAAGGTAGAATCAGCCATGTGTTAAGTGGTCCCCAGAGGCTGAAAAGGCCTTCCAGAATCTTAAGTCGGCCCTCTGTAAACGGCCAGTGATGGTCGCCCTCTGTAAACAGCCGGTGTTGGTCACCCTCTGTAAACGTCCGTTGTTGGGTCGCCCTCTGTAAACGGCCGGTGATGGTACCCCAACTTGAAAGAGAATTTGTCATCCAGACTGATGCACCAGATGTAGGTCTAGGGGCTGTGTTCCCTGTAGTCCCACAGCGGCAGAATATGGGGTTTATTGCCCCTGTGTACTGGGCAGGACAAAAAGAATCTTAATTAGACCAACCATAAGAAAAGACTCCTCCCCTCCAGGAGTATAAAGGAGGCTTACATTGAGTTTTATTTTTGTCCTGGTGTAGGGCAGGACTGGTTTGCACTCCCTCCCCCCAGTTTTCTGTGTCTGTGTCAGACTTACTATCTTCCCTCCTCTTGCAGGTACCGGATTCTTGTTTCTGGTCAAGCTCCGGACCGGATGTAGCCTGTCCAGCCTATATGGTCCTAAGCATCAGATTCATTTGCAGGTAGTTTGTTCTGCTGTTGGCTTTGCTACTCAGGATTTCTATCTCTGTTGTTTTGTGCATAATTGCTCTCCTGCCTTGACATAGCTAAAACATCTAGCTCCAGTAGGTTTATCCTGCTCTGGGTTATAATATATATATATATATATATATATATATATATATATACACACATCTCCTTAGTCTTATGCACTCTCTTCCTCCTCCTCTTAGCATGTCGTCTAGAAAATCCTCTGGGAGGAAAACTTCTGCTAAAAGAATGTGTCTGCAGAGAAATGTGGTATGTGTCTGCCTTCTTTTCTTCTTGTTGTTCCAGGAGATTGATTACCTTTCTCTTTTCAGAGACTCCTCTTCCAGATGACAGTGATTACACCACCTGTCTTTCCTGCCGCCCAAGGATTCAGGATAATGCCCCTATTCCACGAGTCGTCTGTAGGAACAAACGAGCGCTATTAGCGCTCGTTTGCTCCTCGTTCCCCCGCTCGCTGCCGCCGCTATTCAACGCGGCTGCAGTGAGCGGGTGAGTGCGGGAGGGGCGGCGGGGAGCTGCCCGGGGATCGCTGATCGTCCGGGCACCCATAGGATATAGCGCGTCTGCTGCCGATGCTCCTATTCAACGGAGCGACGCGGCAGCAGATCGCTGCTATATCAGTCGCTTGTTTTCAACATGTTGAAAAACAAGCGACTGCAACTATCAGCCGACATGAACGATGTCGGCTGATCGTTGCACTCTATTCCACGGGACGAATATCGTTCGTAGCGGCCGTTATCCGACGAATACGAACGATATTGCTCCTCTAAACGACACGTGGAATAGGCCTTAGAATGAACCTAATATCCAGATGTGGTTATCTGGCAGTACCAGCCCTATTCCACCAACAGATCTGACGACAGATTATCTGCCAAAGATTTGAGGCCAACCCAGGAGTGGATTTGCAAAGAGAAATCCAATCTTTCCTTTATGACCTTTCTCTGTTTTATAGTCTGTCCTGGGTTTGGCTTAAAATCTTTGGCAGATAATCTGTCGTCATACATATATGCAGACACTGATACTGTGTCTTTTAGGTCTTCTATGAAGGACATGCGTGAATCCATTAAGGAGGACATTTCTGCTATGATCCCTAAAAGAGAGCTAGAAGAGGTCATACTTCCTCTCCATCTGTATCGGGTGAAGATTATACAATCCTTGATGAGGTTCACTCCTCACCTTCTCGTAAAGATGTGGATGAAAGGAGGATACATTTATATTCAATCTGGATAAGATTTCTAGACTTTTGAAAGCTGTACAGTCTGATAATCCTGATGATTATGGTGATGTGCCTGGGTCCTCTAAGGACCCTTAGGGATTTTGTATTGATGATTTTGTGTCTGACCTGATTAAGTCTGAATGGGACAAACTAGATAAGGCGCCCCCTATCAGTAGAGGTTTTGGTCCCTGTTTCCCTTAAATGAGGAACAATCCAATCTTGGATTTCCTCCTCCAAAGGTAGACAGAGCCATTTCTAAACTATCCAAAATATTTTAGTACCTTCTGAGGATGGTCTAGCAAAAAAGGACCTATGGATCGCAGAATCGAAGCTACACTTAAAAGATCCCACACTACTGCCACAGGTCAGACCGCTATTGCTGTTGCTAACCATGAGGTCACAAAGTCTCTAAAGAAGTGGGTTGTCTAAGTCCAGGATGACATAGACTCTGGTATAAGCAGGATACTATTTTGGATTCTTTTAAAATCTTTCTCTGGCGGTAGATTACTTGTATGACTCGGCTTTTCATCAGGCAAGGCTGGGATCTAGAGCCATGGCTCTTACTTCGCATCCCGCCGAGCCCTACTGTTTACGTCCCTGGTCTGGGGACAACCCTCTAAATATAACATCTGTGGGGGGGTGTCTAGTCATGCTGCTGTGAGGACATGTCTCTGCAGAGCTCCTCCAGACCCATTCACCATCCAAAGGCATCCTGCACCTCAATCATGGGGAAAACCTCCAGAAAGCTCAGGGGAGGCTCCTCCACCCGTGCCTGCTCACCCCAGGGGGAAATTGGCCATATATTTCCTCCGGCCAGAGGCATCATCCACACACCAGATGACGGAGCTGCAGGGGAAGGAAGATGGCCGCCGCCATGAGGACCCTGTGCCCGTCACCCCCTCAGCGGCCCGCTTACGGTCAGCCACCCCATCGACTGCTGCCCGCGGCCCCGGAGGATTCGGCAGCCCTCTCCTGGCCACAACATTGCCACGGGGATCCGGCACAGTCCTCCTGCCCTTCCCCCTCACCATCCCCTCCAGGCTCCGGCGGCCATCTTACCCGACGCAAGGCGCGGGAGACGCGACACAGGAGCTACCTACACCGCCACCAGCCGTGGAAGAGCTGCACCCGGGGCCCCATCAGGTACCTCTGGACTGTGTCAGGCGCCCCTCTCCTCCTGCCCCTCTCCTCGTGTCGGCCCCCGGCAGGTTGAGGCCCAGATCCAAGATGGCGCCACCCTCACTGCCCCAGAAGCGGCCGTCACTCCACCCCCTGCTGCAGCACTGAACCCAGTGGCGCCCTCATGGGTGCAATCAGCCCAGGACCTGGCATGGTTCTCCCCCCCCACTTCTTGGTCACACAGTGGCCTTAGTACATGCCCATGCAGGCTCCTCTCCACCCAAGGGACTGTTGCTGGACATTCACCCCTCAATTCCTCCTTCCCTGGTTGGCACCCCACCGATATTCAGACAAGCTACACAGCATCCTTCTCTCTGTACCCAGGAGCTACCATTGCATTTGTCCTCCTCCTGCACTTCTAGCCTTGATGATAGTAGACCTGCAACTCTGGCGGATCTTAAGATCCTTACTCAATCCTTACCCACCTAGGAGTGACATCTTATTCTAGCTAAACAACTGGTGGACGAGTGCAAGCAAGAGTTTTGCGCAGTTTCGTACTGAATTAACAGCGGTCTCCACCAGTGGATAATCTGGAGGTCGCTCAAGACCACATCCACCTCTCTGTCTGCCTTACAGTCCACTGTGAACTTGCATACTGACCATTGTTTGTCCTCCAGCAACACATGGACGATATAGAAAACCGCAATCGAGAACAAGAACTTGCGGATCCGGGGGCTTCCTGAGTCGATTGCTTCATCGGACCTGTTTGCTGTTCTCAATCCGGTATTTTTTAACGATCTCCTGGAGCAACCGCCTAACAACACATTGAACTGGATAGGGCGCATAGGGCGCTACGCCCACCCA
>NW_027209807.1:0-7327 GCF_027789765.1 Dendropsophus ebraccatus | reverse complement strand
CCCCATGGGGCCACATTGATGTACCCATCCAGGTTAAATTGCCCCTTCCTTGGGCTGGAATGGGTTATAGCGCTGGGGAGGAGAAGGGGGGCCTTATGGGGCCCTATATTATACCACCTCCAATGTCTTTATATTCAGGCAGAGCCTGTCACACTGAGATACAAGGTGCCAGCTCTGCTCTTCAAATAATCCGCCCCAGCATCGGCAGGCTGCAGCAGGGGATGCGCTGCAGCCGCGATTAGCTGAGCATGGTCTGTCAGCTATATCAGCGGCTGAAGCAGTGTTACTGCTGCAGCCGCTGCTGAAGAAGAAGACGGGGAAAAGACCGGAGGGTAATTTAAGAATCATAATGTCTAGGGATTGTCCAAGAGAATATATACACCTTCACAATCATTTTATTACTTTAACGCCTCTAAAATAAAATAATGTTGTAAATAGATTATTTTAAAAATTTCCTACCAATATGTTTTTACAGCAAAACCATTATATCTCCATAGTATCAGACAAGAATGAAATCCTGCATAGTCCGACCCACCAATCATTAGTACCCAACCTCCTGCTATAATAGTACTGTTTGTTGGATTAAGAAAGGAGCAGATGATAGGAGTATATGACTGTAGGATAAGATTTGTGGCCAAATCAAAATTGACCTTTGTTGTTAACCATAAATCAGCTTAGAAGGTGAAGAGAGAGAGGGGAGCTGGAGAGTGAGCATAAGACAGCAAGTTTGGCAGACTACTGTATATTCTTAATGGGACAGAGCAGTCTGCAATGTATGAGGAAACATGCAGGCAGCAGAATATGGGTATGTCACACATATTATATGCATATACAGTAGCTACTGCAGTGGAAACTTTAATTTATGACTCAACAGTCAGTAGCAGAAAAATATAATAAAGGGTGGTTCCTTAACGAAGGACAAATATGAACAATACTCCTGGAAGGAGATGAAAATGAACCAGTCTTCTAGAATACAGATCTCTTTAACATAGCAGATAAGATACAGGAATTGCCAAAGACTTTCTGGACTCTTATTCTGCTTGATAAACGGTCAACACTGCGAAAGAACATCCAAGACCAAAGGTGAGTAATATATTTGTCTGACGGAATAAATTAAACCTTCAACGTGTCTCATGCTCGGAACTCTCCAGATTCCTCAACATATTGAGACATAAGGGGTATTTATCAAGTTTTCCTTAAGTCATTACAGTCATCTGAATTTCCGTAGAGGGGCTAATAAATTAGCAGCTGAAGCTACAGGGGGAGAAGGACTCTTAAAGGGCTGTTTTGCTAGAATGTAACCTTGTATGTATATGATGCCTTCCTCAAAAGCCATGCATTATTTAAGACTGCAATCATTTGCCTGCCAAGGCAGTATTATTCTAGGGAGACTGCCTCTACTTTCAGCTGACGGTGCTCTCCAAAATAATGATTTAAGATTTCCTTGAGACATATTAAATACATATAGTAGAGAAAGTGCCTAAGATTAGTGTCTTCTGTCTGCAGTGCTGGCACCGATGAACAAATTTAAAGACCCAATAAACTAAAAATATTGAGATTGCCGTAGATGGTAGTAAACAAAGATATTAAAAGCTACACTGCTTGGCTACTATTCGTTTTGTTTTGCAGTAGTGCGTAAAGGTAAAGGGATTGTTGAAACACACCCCTTGTCAGATTGAAGCAAACAATAACTCATCTTCATGGGCTCATCACAGGTTGCCACACATTTGCCCTGAGTTACCTCTTTGTTGGCCTCTTTTTGGGTTGTCAGTTCTGCCTGATTAAGCACTGCTTGGGGTTATTGGCTTGATCGTCTAATATTTCAATCAAGGGGTTTTCTAAATAGCCCAGATCTGTGGGTGGGCTGAAGAGAAAAGAAAAGTTTTCTGGTTGGCACCTCATTGAATGGAATTCCAGCACTGGAGAAACACATTTTTTTCAGCCTCTTCAACTGCAGTATGTAACTATGTAACTGTTTAAATGATAGCAAAAGAATGAAAGTAATAATTAGTATAACACAAGTTAAATATGACCCTAGACTGCAACTGAGGTAAAATAAAGAGAATTCATCTGACGCCTACTTCGAAAGGCCAATGAAGTAAGGACCTAAACAGTCAGAACTATTTACTATTCACTTTAACTATGGGGCTAGGCTATGGTAGGTGGAAGTCAAGTCATGATACAGTCATAATACTGATTAATTATGCCAAAATCACTTTGTGCCTAAAGCATCACATAGTACTATACAGTGGGTACAAAATATTGCCATAAATACAACACAAAAAATGGCATGATAAAACTGTTATGTAAAGTTAAAGTAATGGCTAAATACAATTCCTAGAGAATACCAGGGCTGGTCCAGTTTCTTAGTTAAAGCTAAGCCTAAATCTGCTAATGCCATAATCTGGTCCTGTTGAGGTACAATTCAAGAGTTAAAAGAACCAAACATTTTGTAAAATTACAATGACCCCACATGGCTTTCTAAACAAGCAGCTAAAGTCATTTTCTTGCTAATTTTAAATGGGTATTCCCATCTTCACTATTTGTAGCTTACCTGCTTTTACCCTCTCCTTGTTGAGTGGCTCTTAGTCGCTTTATGCTCCATTAAGTTAGAGGGGTGGCAGCACTTATCTTTTTACTTAAAGTGTTACTGTTGTTATAACTTCAATATCTAAATCAACAGTAGATGTGATATAAAGCAAGTTTGCAATTTACATTTATTTTATTTTTTTTATTTATCATGGAGAGCACAGAACTTCCTGTTTTCTGGAAACAGGAAACAGTCAGAAAAGTCATGTGATTGACGTACACATTGAGCCGTGACTCTCTGTACTGGCCGGAACTCCTGTGTTTGGCCTGTTTTTTTTAACCAGCACAAGTCAGAAAATGTACCTTCAGGAGACTGAACCTGGATTTCTGGTAAGTATAGCGTGATTAAAAATAATATAATAATGAATGTATATCGCAAACTTGCTTTATTTAACATCTACTGCTGATTTAGATTTTGAAAGTTATAACGACAGTGACACTTTAAAGTGACACTGTCACCTCCTTTGTGCATTCTGACATCTCTACACAGGTGTAAAGGGTAAATTTAGCGGTTTTCATACCTTATTTTATATCATACGTCATGGTGCTTGTCAAGTAAAAAGTGATCTTTTATCAACTGCAGATTGTGTTATGTGGGCAGGGCCTCGCGGCATTAGCGCCACATAGCCCCGTCCACAAGATCACCGTTGGCCCCGCCCCCTCGCCGACCATTGAAACAGGCTGGCCTAAAGGTCTAGGCCCCACCCCCTCTAGGTCAGCCCACCAATGGGCATCAAGGGGGCGGGGCCAACAATAAAATATTACTTTTTACTTGAACAAGCAACATGACGTTTGATATGAAATAAGGGTTTAAAAACCGCTAAATTTACCCTTTACACCTGTGTAGAGATGTCAGAATGCAAAAAGGAGGTGACAGTGTCACTTTAACTCTAATACACAGTATGTCGGTAAAGTATGTGGTGTCCAGGAACACTAGACCCCCATTTTCCTTACAATTTAGGGTCTTAGGGTCCTATTCCAAGGGCCGAGCAGGGCCGATCAATGATGTAAACGAGCGCTGATCTGCTCTATTTCACAGCCCTACAATCGTTAGCGAGGGCTGCAGGAACATTGTTACCGATGTCCTTGCAGCCCTTGCAGCATACATTACCTAGCAGGGCTTCTCCTCCGCTCCGTCTCCCTCTGACAGCTCAGTCAGGCCACACTGAAGCTGATGCTGTGCCGTGGGACACGGGGAGGAAGACCGAGCAGAGGAGAAGCCCTGCAAGGTAATGTTAGCTGCTTCTCAAATCGTCTGTCGCCTGCTGCGCACCGATATTCCACGAAGCGATGCTCGGTGGGTCACTGATTCGGCCGATTATCGCTCCGTGGAATAGGCCCCTTAGACATGAATATGCCATAAATGGTGTAGATGGGAGTATCCACCATTTCATTTATTGGATAATAAGCAGCACATTATAAATTGCTCCACTATATTCTAGTGCATGTACAGGACTACAACTTAAAATCCAGGGACGCAGGGTCATTATGACTTTGAAGATGTCAACTACTGGGAGACGGCATTTCAACCAGAGAGAAAAACTCTGGATGCAGATCTGCAAACCTATTGAGGATTCCGCTGATGTCATCAATTTTAAAGGAACGCAGATCAAGTGGTTTATGAACTGCAGCAAATCCCTCTGATTGAATTACAGTCCTCATATCCAATTCACAAGAGTTTATTGTTACCTGACTGCTACAGAGATAAAATGAATATTAGAGCATTCAAAGTACATAAAAATGGATTGAAGTTCGCTAAACGGCTTCATGTAAGTGTGTATTTTCAGGCATCTGAGGATGGAATGAAGAAAAAGTTATTAAAATGTTATGTGTTGTAAATGTATAGAATATATCACGTATTTGGTGGTGCACAAATAGATATTAAAAATGAATGGGACAAATGGGAGCACAAAAGACTTCACTGTGTTGGGGACAGCCAATGATTACAGCACTTATCGTAAGTTATTTTCCAAGTTTTTGGGCTGTAAAAGTGACTTGGGTTGAGAGTATCCAGGACCTAAGGTTCTTACATCCAGCCATGGTCACACTGGCCACTCCAATAAATGAGTGCCATAAACAAGCTCCAACAGTTGCCCGACCAAAACCCCAAACTCCTGCTGCAATATATTGCTTATACTGTAGGGTATACCTACTTGGAATAGAAATACTTTGTGAGGATTGAGCAGCCATTGCTGCATGAGGCATCTGACAGCAGATTTCTTCACTCATGCCATTGAAACATATACATACTTAGTTGATCTGAGTTGAACAGCTTACAAAGGTGTATGAGTACCTTTTGACAGGATACAAGGATGTGTAAAGTATAGTGACTGCCAATGGACTGACAAAGATGGCCAAGTACAGCACTCACCCACCTCTGTTAGCCCATAGACAGGGAATGGAGTTTCAGTGTGCACATGTAACCACTGCTAAATTCAGACAGATGACTTGATACCCCTGTTCTTGTGGTCATTGGGGGGTCAGACCCACAATGACCATACAATTATTTCTTATCCAGTGTATAGGTAATAAATAGTGATGAGCGAATAGTGAGAAATTCGAATATTTGATATTCATACGAATATCCCGTGAATATTCGAATATTCGATCCCATTAAAGTCTATGGGAACAAGTATTCAATTAGTGAAAAACATCTATTTGACCATTTGGAGGGTAAAACTGAAAGCTGGGGCATTTGAACGCATATCGAATATTTATCAAATATTCGCGGGATATTCGTAGACATATGGAATATTCGAATATCTCACTTTTCGATCGAATACCTATTCAATCGAACAGTATTCGCTCATCACTAGTAATAAATTATATTGTTGGAACAATCTCTAAGTATTTGATACTTCCTTCATGAAGGGGAACTCCAGGTAAAGGTAAAAAATAAATAAACTGGTGGCAGAAGCAAATAGCATTACTTACCTGTCTAACCCATTTTTGAAACTACCAAAAATCCATTTGTTTTGGGGTCTTTGTTCTGTATTTTGTATTCTGTACTTGTTGAGCAATTGTAGACAGTACTACAGGTTCCAGAATGCATTGCTTTGCCTCGGCTGTTTCATCCCAGTCCTCCACCCTGCTCATTCCCCACCGAAAACTGTTGCAAAAATCTAGGCTGTGTTCACACATTGCAGTTTTCATTGTGTTACTGAATCAATTTCAGTACTTTATCATTTCATTGTGGTCCCACCACAGATCGCTGTATTTTCTACCTGTAACAATATTGGAATAAAGTAAAGAATTTTTTTAATTTTATTTTTTTTACTTAACGCATTTAATATCTATCTTTTATATTTGAGGTTGAGCCCCACAATAAGGACTGTATCCGATATTATCTTACATGATATATACTGTTTATGCCTTGTCCAGGTGGAATTGGCAGTGCCAGCTCGGTTCCTCTGATCCGTTAAGCATCATTTAATGTGTTACTGCATCATTTTTGTTCACAGCTGCAGTACTGCAATGACACTCCAACATGTTGTGAACATAGCCCTAATTTTACTGCAGACCTTTGCATAATCAGTGAAGTTGCAGCAGCTGCTTCTATCACTCCTTGTCTGCTCAGGTTTAGTGCTGGAGGGGCTGGTCAGAGATAGTGAATCACTCAGGGGGTGGAAGACAAGATCTGGCCAAGCCTCCTGTGACATCACGCCCTGCCCCTGTCTGCATCATCAGCCTGTACTCAGCAAACACACACACAATGTGAGACAGAGCATGTAAACTCTGTCTCCTGAGGGGGAGAGCAGAGGGAGCAGAGGGAGCAAGTGGATTGCACAGAGGCCAGTTTTACCTCACTTCCTGGATGTCATTCAAACTACCAGGGTAGCAGAACCGCACAGATGTGGTAATACATTATATAGACACATCTATATAACTTTTATGTACTTTTAATAGAAAATCATTTTCCCTATCTGAAGTTCCCTTTAAGCATATACCTGAAGGGTCCTGCTTTGTTTAGGTGTCAAACTGTCCTGTTCTGTTCTTTAAACATCTCTCCAGTGCACATTGCTGTTGGTGCATTTTGCATCAGTGACCCTGTGCTGATTTAGCAATGTGTCAATGTTCTGCTAAGCTTAATAATCTGTTAGATTTTCCCAGTGCTGCAGAGTATCTGCACTAGTGATGGATTGATGCTGGACATTTCCCTACTACAGACAACCGGAGGCCTTGTTCAAGTTAACTCTTTGCTATATTTTCACTTTTCTTCAGCTCTGCAATATATGGCATATATTCTTTAGATATACAGTGTCTTTGCATATATTGTGTGCTTTAGAAAAACTATTTTTTTTTTTTAATTCTGCATGTGAGACAGTGAAAGTGAGTGTCTACCTGGTGGAGTTTGGGGACACACGTGATAGTGTGGGGCGCAGAGAGGCAGACAATGGGAGCTGGGACAAAGATGAACAATTTCGTTCCAACAACTTACTCCACATAAAAAGAGGCAAACAGTCTTGTAACAGAGAGTTTCAATCCAGAGGGTTAGTATGGAGACACCAGGTTAAAGCGAATGTACCACTAGGTACATCACCTTTATGCTTCTCACATGAACACACTGGCACTGGGGCAGAGGTCTTTTTTGAACCGCCGCCTGGTTCCCCTGCACAGTCTATTACTGAGTATCGGCTCGGCATGAAGCACTGAAGGCGGCCCACCGGCCCCAGTGTGATAATTTCCCTGCCGTCTCCATTTATTCTAATGGGAGCCGCCCTCACAGACAGGGTTTTGT
>NW_027209806.1:0-7368 GCF_027789765.1 Dendropsophus ebraccatus | reverse complement strand
TTTTCATTCCTACCACCTTAGGAAAAAGTCATTATTTTGAGGCTTAGAAGAAATTTCTGCAATTCCCATAGAAAATCAACGGCGTCTCTATTCAATTGTGTGGAGCGCATATCAGGTGGGTTTTCTCTGCCGGCTTAAGAGATACACGTGAAACTAAAGCCGATCCTGGGTGCCTAGGGTGCCTGTCATCCAATCCGCACTGAATTTCATTTCTAGCACATAGCCAAAAAATCGCCCCATTGACTTACATTGGAGTGCAGAAAAGGTCATTTTTTCTCGGTCCCTTTAAGAGGTAGGAGTTAAACAAGCTTAGGTCTGCGGTGCCCAGGGGGGACCCCATCCAGCCCGCACTGAGTTTCATTCCTACCACCTTAGGAAAAAAAGTCATTATTTTGAGGCTTAGAAGTCATTTCTGCAATTCCCATAGAAAATCAACGGCGTCTCTATTCAATTGTGTGGAGCGCATATCAGGTGGGTTTTCTCTGCCGGCTTAAGAGATACACGTGAAACTAAAGCCGATCCTGGGTGCCTAGGGTGCCTGTCATCCAATCCGCACTCAATTTCATTTCTAGCACATAGCCAAAAAATCGCCCCATTGACTTACATTGGAGTGCAGAAAAGGTCATTTTTTTCGGTCCCTTTAAGAGGTAGGAGTTAAACAAGCTTAGGTCTGCGGTGCCCAGGGGGGACCCCATCCAGCCCGCACTGAGTTTCATTCCTACCACCTTAGGAAAAAAAGTCATTATTTTGAGGCTTAGAAGTCATTTCTGCAATTCCCATAGAAAATCAACGGCGTCTCTATTCAATTGTGTGGAGCGCATATCAGGTGGGTTTTCTCTGCCGGCTTAAGAGATACACGTGAAACTAAAGCCGATCCTGGGTGCCTAGGGTGCCTGTCATCCAATCCGCACTCAATTTCATTTCTAGCACATAGCCAAAAAATCGCCCCATTGACTTACATTGGAGTGCAGAAAAGGTCATTTTTTCTCGGTCCCTTTAAGAGGTAGGAGTTAAACAAGCTTAGGTCTGCGGTGCCCAGGGGGACCCCATCCAGCCCGCACTGAGTTTCATTCCTACCACCTTAGGAAAAAAAGTCATTATTTTGAGGCTTAGAAGTCATTTCTGCAATTCCCATAGAAAATCAACGGCGTCTCTATTCAATTGTGTGGAGCGCATATCAGGTGGGTTTTCTCTGCCGGCTTAAGAGATACACGTGAAACTAAAGCCGATCCTGGGTGCCTAGGGTGCCTGTCATCCAATCCGCACTGAATTTCATTTCTAGCACATAGCCAAAAAATCGCCCCATTGACTTACATTGGAGTGCAGAAAAGGTCATTTTTTCTCGGTCCCTTTAAGAGGTAGGAGTTAAACAAGCTTAGGTCTGCGGTGCCCAGGGGGGACCCCATCCAGCCCGCACTGAGTTTCATTCCTACCACCTTAGGAAAAAAAGTCATTATTTTGAGGCTTAGAAGTCATTTCTGCAATTCCCATAGAAAATCAACGGCGTCTCTATTCAATTGTGTGGAGCGCATATCAGGTGGGTTTTCTCTGCCGGCTTAAGAGATACACGTGAAACTAAAGCCGATCCTGGGTGCCTAGGGTGCCTGTCATCCAATCCGCACTGAATTTCATTTCTAGCACATAGCCAAAAAATCGCCCCATTGACTTACATTGGAGTGCAGAAAAGGTCATTTTTTCTCGGTCCCTTTAAGAGGTAGGAGTTAAACAAGCTTAGGTCTGCGGTGCCCAGGGGGGACCCCATCCAGCCCGCACTGAGTTTCATTCCTACCACCTTAGGAAAAAAAGTCATTATTTTGAGGCTTAGAAGTCATTTCTGCAATTCCCATAGAAAATCAACGGCGTCTCTATTCAATTGTGTGGAGCGCATATCAGGTGGTTTTCTCTGCCGGCTTAAGAGATACACGTGAAACTAAAGCCGATCCTGGGTGCCTAGGGTGCCTGTCATCCAATCCGCACTGAATTTCATTTCTAGCACATAGCCAAAAAATCGCCCCATTGACTTACATTGGAGTGCAGAAAAGGTCATTTTTTCTCGGTCCCTTTAAGAGGTAGGAGTTAAACAAGCTTAGGTCTGCGGTGCCCAGGGGGGACCCCATCCAGCCCGCACTGAGTTTCATTCCTACCACCTTAGGAAAAAAAGTCATTATTTTGAGGCTTAGAAGTCATTTCTGCAATTCCCATAGAAAATCAACGGCGTCTCTATTCAATTGTGTGGAGCGCATATCAGGTGGGTTTTCTCTGCCGGCTTAAGAGATACACGTGAAACTAAAGCCGATCCTGGGTGCCTAGGGTGCCTGTCATCCAATCCGCACTGAATTTCATTTCTAGCACATAGCCAAAAAATCGCCCCATTGACTTACATTGGAGTGCAGAAAAGGTCATTTTTTCTCGGTCCCTTTAAGAGGTAGGAGTTAAACAAGCTTAGGTCTGCGGTGCCCAGGGGGGACCCCATCCAGCCCGCACTGAGTTTCATTCCTACCACCTTAGGAAAAAAAGTCATTATTTTGAGGCTTAGAAGTCATTTCTGCAATTCCCATAGAAAATCAACGGCGTCTCTATTCAATTGTGTGGAGCGCATATCAGGTGGGTTTTCTCTGCCGGCTTAAGAGATACACGTGAAACTAAAGCCGATCCTGGGTGCCTAGGGTGCCTGTCATCCAATCCGCACTGAATTTCATTTCTAGCACATAGCCAAAAAATCGCCCCATTGACTTACATTGGAGTGCAGAAAAGGTCATTTTTTCTCGGTCCCTTTAAGAGGTAGGAGTTAAACAAGCTTAGGTCTGCGGTGCCCAGGGGGGACCCCATCCAGCCCGCACTGAGTTTCATTCCTACCACCTTAGGAAAAAAAGTCATTATTTTGAGGCTTAGAAGTCATTTCTGCAATTCCCATAGAAAATCAACGGCGTCTCTATTCAATTGTGTGGAGCGCATATCAGGTGGGTTTTCTCTGCCGGCTTAAGAGATACACGTGAAACTAAAGCCGATCCTGGGTGCCTAGGGTGCCTGTCATCCAATCCGCACTGAATTTCATTTCTAGCACATAGCCAAAAAATCGCCC
Organism: Dendropsophus ebraccatus; assembly: GCF_027789765.1. Lineage (NCBI taxonomy): Eukaryota > Metazoa > Chordata > Amphibia > Anura > Hylidae > Dendropsophus > Dendropsophus ebraccatus. The sequence continues at coordinate 4,286 of NW_027209806.1, read as the reverse complement.
CATTGACTTACATTGGAGTGCAGAAAAGGTCATTTTTTCTCGGTCCCTTTAAGAGGTAGGAGTTAAACAAGCTTAGGTCTGCGGTGCCCAGGGGGGACCCCATCCAGCCCGCACTGAGTTTCATTCCTACCACCTTAGGAAAAAAAGTCATTATTTTGAGGCTTAGAAGTCATTTCTGCAATTCCCATAGAAAATCAACGGCGTCTCTATTCAATTGTGTGGAGCGCATATCAGGTGGGTTTTCTCTGCCGGCTTAAGAGATACACGTGAAACTAAAGCCGATCCTGGGTGCCTAGGGTGCCTGTCATCCAATCCGCACTGAATTTCATTTCTAGCACATAGCCAAAAAATCGCCCCATTGACTTACATTGGAGTGCAGAAAAGGTCATTTTTTCTCGGTCCCTTTAAGAGGTAGGAGTTAAACAAGCTTAGGTCTGCGGTGCCCAGGGGGACCCCATCCAGCCCGCACTGAGTTTCATTCCTACCACCTTAGGAAAAAAAGTCATTATTTTGAGGCTTAGAAGTCATTTCTGCAATTCCCATAGAAAATCAACGGCGTCTCTATTCAATTGTGTGGAGCGCATATCAGGTGGGTTTTCTCTGCCGGCTTAAGAGATACACGTGAAACTAAAGCCGATCCTGGGTGCCTAGGGTGCCTGTCATCCAATCCGCACTGAATTTCATTTCTAGCACATAGCCAAAAAATCGCCCCATTGACTTACATTGGAGTGCAGAAAAGGTCATTTTTTCTCGGTCCCTTTAAGAGGTAGGAGTTAAACAAGCTTAGGTCTGCGGTGCCCAGGGGGGACCCCATCCAGCCCGCACTGAGTTTCATTCCTACCACCTTAGGAAAAAAAGTCATTATTTTGAGGCTTAGAAGTCATTTCTGCAATTCCCATAGAAAATCAACGGCGTCTCTATTCAATTGTGTGGAGCGCATATCAGGTGGGTTTTCTCTGCCGGCTTAAGAGATACACGTGAAACTAAAGCCGATCCTGGGTGCCTAGGGTGCCTGTCATCCAATCCGCACTGAATTTCATTTCTAGCACATAGCCAAAAAATCGCCCCATTGACTTACATTGGAGTGCAGAAAAGGTCATTTTTTCTCGGTCCCTTTAAGAGGTAGGAGTTAAACAAGCTTAGGTCTGCGGTGCCCAGGGGGGACCCCATCCAGCCCGCACTGAGTTTCATTCCTACCACCTTAGGAAAAAAAGTCATTATTTTGAGGCTTAGAAGTCATTTCTGCAATTCCCATAGAAAATCAACGGCGTCTCTATTCAATTGTGTGGAGCGCATATCAGGTGGGTTTTCTCTGCCGGCTTAAGAGATACACGTGAAACTAAAGCCGATCCTGGGTGCCTAGGGTGCCTGTCATCCAATCCGCACTGAATTTCATTTCTAGCACATAGCCAAAAAATCGCCCCATTGACTTACATTGGAGTGCAGAAAAGGTCATTTTTTCTCGGTCCCTTTAAGAGGTAGGAGTTAAACAAGCTTAGGTCTGCGGTGCCCAGGGGGGACCCCATCCAGCCCGCACTGAGTTTCATTCCTACCACCTTAGGAAAAAAAGTCATTATTTTGAGGCTTAGAAGTCATTTCTGCAATTCCCATAGAAAATCAACGGCGTCTCTATTCAATTGTGTGGAGCGCATATCAGGTGGGTTTTCTCTGCCGGCTTAAGAGATACACGTGAAACTAAAGCCGATCCTGGGTGCCTAGGGTGCCTGTCATCCAATCCGCACTGAATTTCATTTCTAGCACATAGCCAAAAAATCGCCCCATTGACTTACATTGGAGTGCAGAAAAGGTCATTTTTTCTCGGTCCCTTTAAGAGGTAGGAGTTAAACAAGCTTAGGTCTGCGGTGCCCAGGGGGGACCCCATCCAGCCCGCACTGAGTTTCATTCCTACCACCTTAGGAAAAAAAGTCATTATTTTGAGGCTTAGAAGTCATTTCTGCAATTCCCATAGAAAATCAACGGCGTCTCTATTCAATTGTGTGGAGCGCATATCAGGTGGGTTTTCTCTGCCGGCTTAAGAGATACACGTGAAACTAAAGCCGATCCTGGGTGCCTAGGGTGCCTGTCATCCAATCCGCACTGAATTTCATTTCTAGCACATAGCCAAAAAATCGCCCCATTGACTTACATTGGAGTGCAGAAAAGGTCATTTTTTCTCGGTCCCTTTAAGAGGTAGGAGTTAAACAAGCTTAGGTCTGCGGTGCCCAGGGGGGACCCCATCCAGCCCGCACTGAGTTTCATTCCTACCACCTTAGGAAAAAAAGTCATTATTTTGAGGCTTAGAAGTCATTTCTGCAATTCCCATAGAAAATCAACGGCGTCTCTATTCAATTGTGTGGAGCGCATATCAGGTGGGTTTTCTCTGCCGGCTTAAGAGATACACGTGAAACTAAAGCCGATCCTGGGTGCCTAGGGTGCCTGTCATCCAATCCGCACTGAATTTTCATTTCTAGCACATAGCCAAAAAATCGCCCCATTGACTTACATTGGAGTGCAGAAAAGGTCATTTTTTCTCGGTCCCTTTAAGAGGTAGGAGTTAAACAAGCTTAGGTCTGCGGTGCCCAGGGGGGACCCCATCCAGCCCGCACTGAGTTTCATTCCTACCACCTTAGGAAAAAAAGTCATTATTTTGAGGCTTAGAAGTCATTTCTGCAATTCCCATAGAAAATCAACGGCGTCTCTATTCAATTGTGTGGAGCGCATATCAGGTGGGTTTTCTCTGCCGGCTTAAGAGATACACGTGAAACTAAAGCCGATCCTGGGTGCCTAGGGTGCCTGTCATCCAATCCGCACTGAATTTCATTTCTAGCACATAGCCAAAAAATCGCCCCATTGACTTACATTGGAGTGCAGAAAAGGTCATTTTTTCTCGGTCCCTTTAAGAGGTAGGAGTTAAACAAGCTTAGGTCTGCGGTGCCCAGGGGGGACCCCATCCAGCCCGCACTGAGTTTCATTCCTACCACCTTAGGAAAAAAAGTCATTATTTTGAGGCTTAGAAGTCATTTCTGCAATTCCCATAGAAAATCAACGGCGTCTCTATTCAATTGTGTGGAGCGCATATCAGGTGGGTTTTCTCTGCCGGCTTAAGAGATACACGTGAAACTAAAGCCGATCCTGGGTGCCTAGGGTGCCTGTCATCCAATCCGCACTGAATTTCATTTCTAGCACATAGCCAAAAAATCGCCCCATTGACTTACATTGGAGTGCAGAAAAGGTCATTTTTTCTCGGTCCCTTTAAGAGGTAGGAGTTAAACAAGCTTAGGTCTGCGGTGCCCAGGGGGGACCCCATCCAGCCCGCACTGAGTTTCATTCCTACCACCTTAGGAAAAAAAGTCATTATTTTGAGGCTTAGAAGTCATTTCTGCAATTTCATAGAAAATCAATGGCGTCTCTATTCAATTGTGTGGAGCGCATATCAGGTGGGTTTTCTCTGCCGGCTTAAGAGATACACGTGAAACTAAAGCCGATCCTGGGTGCCTAGGGTGCCTGTCATCCAATCCGCACTGAATTTCATTTCTAGCACATAGCCAAAAAATCGCCCCATTGACTTACATTGGAGTGCAGAAAAGGTCATTTTTTCTCGGTCCCTTTAAGAGGTAGGAGTTAAACAAGCTTAGGTCTGCGGTGCCCAGGGGGGACCCCATCCAGCCCGCACTGAGTTTCATTCCTACCACCTTAGGAAAAAAAGTCATTATTTTGAGGCTTAGAAGTCATTTCTGCAATTCCCATAGAAAATCAACGGCGTCTCTATTCAATTGTGTGGAGCGCATATCAGGTGGGTTTTCTCTGCCGGCTTAAGAGATACACGTGAAACTAAAGCCGATCCTGGGTGCCTAGGGTGCCTGTCATCCAATCCGCACTGAATTTCATTTCTAGCACATAGCCAAAAAATCGCCCCATTGACTTACATTGGAGTGCAGAAAAGGTCATTTTTTCTCGGTCCCTTTAAGAGGTAGGAGTTAAACAAGCTTAGGTCTGCGGTGCCCAGGGGGGACCCCATCCAGCCCGCACTGAGTTTCATTCCTACCACCTTAGGAAAAAAAGTCATTATTTTGAGGCTTAGAAGTCATTTCTGCAATTCCCATAGAAAATCAACGGCGTCTCTAATTCAATTGTGTGGAGCGCATATCAGGTGGGTTTTCTCTGCCGGCTTAAGAGATACACGTGAAACTAAAGCCGATCCTGGGTGCCTAGGGTGCCTGTCATCCAATCCGCACTGAATTTCATTTCTAGCACATAGCCAAAAAATCGCCCCATTGACTTACATT